>NC_138663.1:209173993-209273993 GCF_964273445.1 Streptopelia decaocto | reverse complement strand
ACGTCTCTCCTTATCCCATCTACACCACAAAACAAAGACTTAGAATCATAGAATCATTTCAATTGGAAGAGACCCTGAGGATCATTGAGTCCAACCATAACCTAACCTAACTCTAGCATTAAACCATGTCCCTAAGAACCTCGTCTAAATGTCTTTTAAACCCCTCCAGGGATGGTGACTCCACCACTGCCCTGCACAGCCTGTTCCAATGCATGACAACCCTTTTCATTAAGAATTTGCAAGGCTCAGCCCTTCCAGTTCCCGCTCTTTTCCCTTTTCACAGAATCACAGAGTGGTTGGGGCTGGAAGGGACCTCTGGAGATCATCCAAGTCCAACCCACCTGCTAATGCAGGGTCACCAGAGAGCAATACCAAAGCAGTGGGCAAACAATATTTTCTATTCATCTCACTGCACAGTGACCCAAGGAGAGGTGAACCAGCCTCCATGGTTTCCTGGCTGCCCAGAGCTTCCTGGGATCATTGACCATGCAAACACATCCCTGTCCCCTTGGAGAGGGCTTGGGTACCCAACCCTGCTCCTGGCAGCACCACACAAGCTGTCATTGTGTCTGCCTGCTACTGCAGCTTGGTGCTGCTAAGATAGGAGCCATCTGAAGGATCAGGTCTACCTCGAATCATGACAACATTTCGGAGGATTTTCTGGTGAAGGGTGGTGTTAAATTCATTGGTTTTATTTAGAAAATAAGGGCTACGCCATGGTTAGAGCATGTTCTGTTTTCCATCCTGGTTTAAATGTTGCCGTGCTACTTCATGGTGTAATTTTACTTCAATACTTCAATATCGGAACCTATCCCAATTACAAATGGCATAAACATAGAAGGCAAATGCTTGTCCTTCAGGAGAGCTGGGCACCTCCATCAACTTCACATGAAGCCAAGGGAAGTCATTTAGATAAAAGCTTGAAAAGTCATCAAGAGCTCACTTAGCTTGGTCTTCTCCTGCCCTTCAAGTGAGGATGAGATTGCTGAGTGAGGGTTTGGCTGTGCTGTTTGTGGCTCTTTCAAGCAGAGTAGCTCTTTTAGGGGGTGACGAACCACTGTGGACACCTCCAGGTCTCAGAGGTAAGCGGATGGGCCATGGGAGACCATAATCCAAAAGTAATTACCTGTCCAAAACCTCAAGTCTATGGGTGGGAAAATGAAGGTGTCCTGCATGGACAACTTTCATGCCAGCTCTGTTTCTACATAACATCTTCTCTAGCCCCTTAATCAACCATCCTTGTTTTAACACTGAGCAGAGCCACCAAACAGCTAATTGCTAAAGGGAAGAAGAGAATAGCTCTTTCAATGCTCAGAAAATGGCTTGTCTATAAGTATGAAGAAACCAAAGTCCCTTCTGGCCAATACATCCCCTGCAGCAGTTTCTGGGCTGAAGCCAGTGCTTTGCATGACATTCACTCCCTGGCTTGGGGAGGAAGACTTGTCTGTGGCTCTGTGTAGTTCTTGTGTACTGGTGTCTCTTGGATGAGGTGCCCTTGCCCACCCTGTTCCTTCAGAGAAACCAACAGGACAATGGCCTTTGATGTACACCTTGAGTTGGCAGCCTGATTACAGGTCCTTGCTCTGGAGTTCATTGTACTCCAAGAAAGACAAAGAACAATTATTTGGAGAAAGCAAGGTGTTGACAAGTGCAATCAAATTTTCCTCCTCATCCTCAAGTTCCCTCTAAATAAAACCCTAAAACAATGGGGACTCTTGTGATTTCTACCAAAAGATCATGACCTGAGGTACCACAAGAAAGGGATTTAGTCCTTTTGTAATTCATGTTTACATATTGGCTTGAACTTTTCCCCTAGCTACATCTAAATATTTAAAAACCAGATGCCTACAAGGGATCACAGCATTCCAATCTGTTGCCCTGCTAATACAGACAGAAGCATTTAACCAGCAATTCCAGCACTAAGCCTACAACTAGTTTGCTGGCTAACACCTATTTTTAGAAAGGCATTTGATCTTGATTTAAGGGCTTCACATGATGAAGGATTCTGCACATCTTTAGATAAGCCACCCAAAGGGTTCTTTGTGCTTCCTGTGGAAAGAGAAACGTGCCTTATCACCCTTCTGAATTTATCTGGTTTCTGCTTCAAGTTATTGCATCTGGTGACACTTCTGATGGCTTTGCAACCTCCACTGAAATCTACAGAGGACACAAGGACGTTGTTTGCTGGTTCTGGTAATGCACTTTCATGCATAAAAAGCACACAGAGGAATAAGGAATTTGGGATCTTTATTTACACTGAAAACTTACCGAGCCTGAGTGGAAGCAAGAATTGGACCCAAAATGTGCAACCCAGCCCATGACTGGATGAGGGAGCTGTGAAGTGCTTCAGTGGGGCCAGGCTGGGTGAGAGCCCCGTTTATCTCCAGGAGGGTAAGAAGGAGAGCTGTGGTCAGGGCAGGTTGCAGACCTGCAGTGGGATATGCCAAAGCATCAATTCCCTTATTTTAAATAAACAGCTCAGCACCTCAGCTGGGCACAAGGCTTGCAGTCCTCATTTTGCAAAGGTTGCATTACTTGACATCATCGTGGGCTCCTGAAATCCAGCCAGATGGTGGATGACTGACTGGACCTCTCAGGTTGTCTCTTCTCCACCGCACATGGCAACACTGTGGTGGATGGACCACATCAAGGTGAGGCACTGGGAGATTTCCTTCACTTTGTCTTCCACGTCCTGTGAGATGGGGCCAACAAGTCTTACCCACCCTGAAGCAAGGTCCCAAGCATGGCTGGTGGGTGCAAAAATGGACTTTCTGAGCCCTACAGCTCCAGAAGTTTGGTCATGGAGAGGAGAAACATCTTGCCATTGTCCTACCTGCACCAGCATTTCAGCTCTGGCCACTGGGCTGCAAAGCAAGTGCCAAATAGGTGTGTCCAGAAGTGATGTCCTCCAAGCTCGTGACATCCCAATCTAGATCTCTGTGTGCATGGTTCACATCCATGTGGTTAAGTCTCCTGGATGTTACTTTTGTTGATAAGCACTTGAGACACATGCAACCTTTTAAAACCACTCTGATAAATAAGGAAAAAAAAAACAAAACAAAAGACAACCCCTAACCAGCTCCAAAACTACAACTTAAACATAAAATATTGCAATGAAATTATCATGGAGAGCTGGGCTGGCAGACCAGGCTTCTAGATATATATCTCTGGAGACTACAGCCAAGGTACTGAATCTAGCAACAACTTACAGAGAATGGGAGAAACTCTGTGCTCTGAGTTTGATGGGTTTTAGTTATTTTTAGAGGAGGTAGACAAATGTGCACACGTGTATCTGCAGATGTAGGCAGGGAGAAAATTAAACAACAGCAAAAGCACAGACATTTCAGGTTAATCCCTGTGGGTTTACCACTGCAAAAGACAATAATAACTTCACCGGAGAGGCCACTGCAGGATTGCTGTGCACTAATGATCTCCCTTGTCCTCCCCCAGCTTCTGCTTCTCTTCCCTGGGTGTTCACACTCCAGAGAGTTTCTGGGCTCTGCCTGGAAACCTTAACTTGCTAAATCCCTCCCTGGAGGAGCCTGGCTGCTTGCAGGCACTTTCCATCCAAGGTGGACATTTAACACTAACCAGAGCAGCGTTCTTGATACCGAATGGGCAGCTGCTTTCCCAACCTCTCACCCCTAATCTGCTCAGGAGCATTTGTCCTTGTTGAAGGAACATTCGTTGACATCAAAATTCCTCTATCAGTGCAGTGGGGGATGAAAACATCCCTACTTCACATGCATCACTTCATGGAAGGCAGCTGATGTTGTATTTACTAGTTGAGTTTTGACCCTTTTGCAGATGATTTAGGTTAAAGGGAAATTGTGATTTAGAGCCCAGTATCTTGGGCTGCAGTTGGGAGGTCTGTTCATTTTCCTACACTGGGATCATAGAATTATAGAATCATGGAAAGGTTTGGTTTGGAAAGGACCTTCAAAGCTCATCCAGTGCCACCCCTGCCATGAGCAGGGACATCTTCACCAGCTCAGGTTGCTCAGAGCCCCGTCCAGCCTGGCCTGGGATGTCTCCAGGGATGGTTCATCCACCACCTCTCTGGCCAACCTGGGACAGGCTCTCACCACCCTCAGGGGCAACAATTTCTTCCCCATGTCTGGCCTGAATCTCCCTCCTTTAGTTTAAAACCATCACCCCTTGTCCTATCACAACAGGCCCTGCTAAGAATTCTGTCCCCAGAGGATGTGCAGTTTAGGTGCTCAAGCTTGGGGTGACTTCAGATTCACCTCTTTCTGCACCAGTGCCTCCTCCCTTAATGGAGATGACTTCCTTCCAGGTCTATGCATTGAAGTCATCCTGCTATTCCTTCCTTTTTGCATGGGAGCAGGGATCTACAAAGACATGGCATAAAGCACACCCAAGAGAAGAAAAGGTCCTGCATAGCACTGTCACAAACAGGGCAAACATGCAATGGCAGAAATACAAACATCTCCTATAAAAATCAAACCAAGAGAACAAGTGAGAGAAACCATTCCTGATGTTTCCTCTCTGCTGAGAGAGACGGGCAATAAATGGTTTTGGACACATTCTGCAAAACAAGCCATTACGTCTTTTCTGTCAGGTCTCACTTGTTGTTATTTCTAATGTTTCCTCTTCCCAAGACTGGGCAGGGTTTCGCATTGAGGTAATATAGCTGCTTTTGTTCAAGAAACAGACGGGTCACCCCATCTTGTAACCAGGACTTTGTCGTAAATGAGCAAACATCTGTTAAATTGAGCTGTACTGTGTGAGAGGTTTGTGTTTCTTTTTTTTTTTTTTGTTTCTTTATTTTGTTTCTTTTTCCTTTTAAAATTGAGCAGTGTGACCAGCACGATATACTCAGGTGAAGTCAGGGAACTGTCTGGGTGATTCACAATTTGTAAAGCGTTTCAGTTAAGTGTCTGAAACAGAAAGGGGGAGAAAAATGCTCAGCTGATCTATTCTTTTACTGGGTTGTGTTTTGCTCCAGGAGAAACATCCTTATTTCAGCTCAGCACTTTACAACACAGACAACAAGAGTTATTAGAAAGAGATGTCTTTCAGGACAGCCCAATGAGTGCTAATTGCTCAGAGACGCAATATTCTTCTGATGGTTCTGGGTTTTTCAGCCGCAAAATCCCCAAAGCTCCCAGTCAGGTTCTTAGTTGGAGAAATCCAATATAGCCCTCAGGATTACAGCACAACTTTCCACAGTTTGCACCAGCTGAAAAACGCTCACCCCTGAATGCTTAAAAAGAGCAATTCTGAATCAGAAAAATATATCTAATATGCATATATATGTAATTAACTCTTTGCAGTCCATTCCCATAGAAGTCAATAGCAAAGCTGCTGATTTCATGGGCAATCTAGCAGCGTGAACTTGCTACCTCTGCATTAGTGTTATTCCTAGAAAGCTGTCTGGTATTTTCCATGGATGAACCTCTGCCAGGTTTTTCCTGGGTTCCTGGTCCAATGTCAAGCCGTGGCACTGGAACTCAGCAACCAGCTTGTGCTACAAAAACAGATTGCAAAAACTTTGCCCTTCAAAAAAGAAATCTAACAGATTTGAATCTTCACCTATGGGAAAGAAAGAGGTACGGAGGGATGCTAGTTTTGACCTCATTTCTAGTCCAAGTCTTTGCTTTCACGCTTCAGTCCCGATGGACAGAAAGACCCACCCAGCCCCCGGGCTCTGGCAGAACACTATTAGAGAGCGGTCTGAAGCATAATGAAAACTGATGTAAACCATTTGCTGAAGGTTACGCTGTGACAGAGGCTGTGCCTTTTCCCCGAAGGAGCATGATGAGATATCCGACATGCAGCCTTGTCCGTTGTGTTCGGTCAGGAATAGATCTGAGGGCAGCTAATAAACTTATCTGCATCAGATTAAATTGCCAAACCTGCCCTCTCTCTCCCTGCCCTTTCTCCCTCCCCGGATCAGTTACACACATCAAGCCAAATAAAGATAAATGCACGACAGAGTTCATTCAAGTGATTGAAAATCAAGATGGAGCAGCATATTTTTCACCAATGCTATCCCAGGAAATAAAGATAAATTCCCCCACTTCATATTTTAACATAGCTTATCATAATCACCGGTAATAGCAACCAAATGTTTTTCATTTGTTACATTTTAAAGGGGGCTGGGGGAACAGTTTCCTGGTTGTAGGCTCATCGAGTCTAATTTTAAGCTAGTGTCAGGGGTCACTTCCACTTTATGTTGCATTTCTGATGAGCGGTTTTTGCTGGAATACCTGGCTTGACTAAATGCCTGCAAGAAAGAGCAGGGCTATGGGAGTCAAAGCAGTGGTGGTGGGGAAAGAGACTTGGTCTCTGGGCTGGGATCCATCACCAGCAAAATGCAAAGCTTGGTCCAGAGTGTGTCTTTACAAATATTTTTCCCAGAGGGACAGAGGACGTTTGGAGAGCCCATGTTCTGCCTCTGCCATTACCTAAAATGTCTTTCCAAACTACCCTGAACTGCCAACATGCAGCAGGAGAGTGCCCTCCAAGACTTTCCACCAGTAAGCCAAAGGTTTAGATCAAATCTGAGTGACCCCCAAGGATCTATTAGTGCTGCTCTTCTGCTCTCCATTCCCTCCTGATGGGATGCTGATCAGTGCAATAAAAAGTGAAAAGAGCTTCATTACCCCAAGTAATCTGCAGCTGCAAAATAACAATTTATGGTCCTACAAAGGCCACACATACTCATATTGAAACTCTGGCTCCTTATTAAGTAAAGAGCAATATTGTCACACTGATTGAAATCTTACCCTCTGATTCAAAAGTGAGGATTCCTTCCTAGAAGGCACATTAGATAATGCTCTGTTTGAAAACTCATTTTAGGAGGTGGAGGAGAAGGTCACAGAGGTGGTGCTGAGGGCGTGAAGAAATGCACCTCCAGGTCTGGCAAGTAGATCACTTGGATGCATCAAAAGTGGGGCTAGAACAGGGATGGGCATCCCTGAAAAGCAGTGGGTTGGGAGACAGACTTAAGAGGATGCTATATAAATCCAGGAGAGTAAAGATAATATGAGAAGTCCATTGGGTTTGGTTTTATTTGCAGGAATCTCTCTTTCTTCAGAGATAGTCTTCTCCATTGGAGTTTGTGGGACTTTTGCTGTTGACTCTAAGGGAAACACTTTCAGACTTGTCTCCCTACAAGCTGGCGAATGGTTTGCTCATTAGTTCTTTCGTTTTCCCCTCCTTCCGCAAGTGTAATCCTGATTTTTTAACAAAACAAAAGAAATAATTATGATAGGAGAGAAGGCTAAAGTTGGGGAGTGGGCTAATCTGTCAGATTCCAATCCATAAATGTCAGTAGTTTCTAATACAATCAGAATAGCAAGAAAAAGGGGTTTTGGAGTTTTGGAACTGAATGTCTTGATTGCAGCAACATCTGGTGTGTTTGTGTCCTGGTGGTGGATTGGCAGCCATGTCCCATATGGGACAAGGGAGGTCACCACTGGCCATGGGAGGGGAGCGCTTTCCTAAGACCTGAGCACAGAAAGTTGAAAAGTAACATCATCCGGTGATAAGCTACCATTGCCTTACCCTCTGGCAAAACACACACCATACAAAAGTAAAGAGAACAGAGAGTAATCAAATCTCAGGAATGCAGCTGGAGGGTGATGGGGCAACCCAAGTGGCTTAAGGAATATTTAAGCTTGAAACCTTAGTTTTTCAAGACTTGGGTTTTGAAGTTGTTTGGGAAGCTAAGTACTGAGAGGGAAAGTAACACATTCTTTGTGATCCTGCTGCACAGACCAAGTTACAAAGGTGAACAGGGCTCCTGGTCCCCCATCTGCTCAATCTCCTGCCTGGTCCATGCACCCTGTTCATGGAGACAAAAATGTGGGAGAGAAATGGGGATGCTCAAGGGTCACACATCAGTATTACAAAGCAAGTCTTGAGCCTGTTCCTGCTCTCTGAAGTGCCCCTGGGTTCTCTGGTTTCAGTGTAGCCTCAGCAAGGACAATAGGATAAATCCAGAACTAATCACTTATAGTTAGTGGAGCAATTTCAGACCTAAACTCTTACACAACTACAGCTGCAAGAGTCAAATGGCTCTGGTTAAACATCTTTCATGAAGTTGCTTGGGCAAGAGCTAATCCCTGCACACTTAGAGCAGGATAAAAGAAGATTGGCATTGCACTGGCATGGATTAGGAATATATATGGCAAGGAGGAAAGGTGGAAAGGAAAGGCTGAGGGTGAGAGCATCTTCACTTGCTGCAGCTGTTTTAGATGATCTGTTTATAATTATTTGGGGAAATGGCCTCAAGTTGTGCCAGGAGAGGTTTGGATTGGATATTGAGAACAATTTCTTCATGGACAGAGTTGTCAGGCATTGGAACAGGCTGCCCAGGGCAGTGGTGGAGTCACCATCCCTGGAGGGTTGGACAGACAGAGATGAGGTTCTTAGGACATGGGTTAGTGCCAGTGTTGGGTTAATGGTTAGATTCAATGATCTTGAGGGTCTCTTCCAAACAAAACGATTCTGTGATTCTGTGATTGTATGTTCCCTGTATCTACCAGAGCTGGAATTTTGCCAGGACATTTTGAGCACAGGAATTCAGCAAAGAAAAGCGGCACAGACTCTATATAATCTTAGAGAACAAGACCACAGCTTTGTATCTGCTCCAAAAGATAACACTGCTAATACAGTAGCAGTCCTTCCTGTGAGCTGAGGTCATTGCTTCAGTCGTATTTATTCCAGGGAAAAAATGCTCCCTATTGTAACCTTATTTCAACTTTTTAACATCCAGACAAGCCAGACAGGGCCTCTGTCCACTGTCCTGACTTCAGAGCAGGCAGCATGAACAAAACGCAAACCATCAAAAAACCCCACAGCTATGGACGGAAAATGAGCTATCCCCCCCCACTGGCTTTTCTCTCGCTAGATAAAATTTACTGCAAATCTTGCTGTGCCATGTGGACTTAGCAACAGGATTGAAAATGTATGTTAAATAATAACAAACCCACAAATCATAAAGAGGAGCCAGGTCATCTCTCCGTATCTTGCTAAGAAGTGGATTTATGGATCACGTTCCTTGCCCTGATGCCCAGATCTTGCTGTTGCAGACAGTAGCGTTACCGAAGGTCCCGGGAGCCCACAGGAGAGCAGGCTCTCAACAGGGGATGGGACATTTCAGATATTTATTGGCCAGACTTGCATGGTTGACTCCACAGAGGCATTTCTGTGTCTAACTTCTTCTTTAGGCGCCTGATTTCTCACCCATTTCAATAATAAATTAAACCCTGAAACAGGAGCCGTACATTCGCGTCTGTAAATCTGGGACCTGCTGACTCCGGCAAAGCAGCGAGGGGTTTTACAGAGCAGGTAATGAGCTGGGCAGAAACCAACCACTATGCTGTATCTCTGAGTGTCTTTATGGCCTTATTTTTAATTTTCTTATTTTTAATTTCCCTGTCTGCGATAAGCACAGAACAGATTTCCGAGCAGATATGAGTAGAGCAGTTTGATGCTGATGGACGACACCACAGTAGACTCCTCTTCTCTTCTCTTCTCTTCTCTTCTCTTCTCTTCTCTTCTCTTCTCTTCTCTTCTCTTCTCTTCTCTTCTCTTCTCTTCTCTTCTCTTCTCTTCTCTCTCTCTTCTCTTCTCTCTCTCTCTTCTCTTCTCCTCTTCTCTTCTCCTCTTCTCTTCTCTTCTCTCTCCTCTTCTCTTCTCTTCTCTTCTCTTCTCTTCTCTTCTCTTCTCTTCTCTTCTCTTCTCTTCTCTTCTCTTCTCTTCTCTTCTCTTCTCTTCTCTCTCTCTCTCTTCTCTTCTCTTCTCTTCTCTTCTCTTCTCTTCTCTTCTCTTCTCTTCTCTTCTCTTCTCTTCTCTTCTCTTCTCTTCTCTTCTCTTCTCTTCTCTTCTTCTCTTCTCCTCTTCTCTTCTCTTCTCCTCTTCTCTTCTCTTCTCTTCTCTTCTCTTCTCTTCTCTTCTCTTCTCTTCTCTTCTCTTCTCTTCTCTTCTCTTCTCTTCTCTTCTCTTCTCTTCTCTTCTCTTCTCTTCTCTTCTCTTCTCTTCTCTTCTCTTCTCTTCTCTTCTCTTCTCTTCTCTTCTCTTCTCTTCTCTTCTCTTCTCTTCTCTTCTCTTCTCTTCTCTTCTCTTCTCTTCTCTTCTCTTCTCTTCTCTTCTCTTCTCTCTCTTCTCTCTTCTCTCTTCTCTTCTCTTCTCTTCTCTTCTCTTCTCTTCTCTTCTCTTCTCTTCTCTTCTCTTCTCTTCTCTTCTCTTCTCTTCTCTTCTCTTCTCTCTTCTCTTCTCCTCTTCTCTTCTCCTCTTCTCTTCTCCTCTTCTCTTCTCTCTTCTCTTCTCTTCTCTTCTCTTCTCTTCTCTTCTCTTCTCTTCTCTTCTCTTCTCTTCTCTTCTCTTCTCTTCTCTTCTCTTCTCTTCTCTTCTCTTCTCTTCTCTTCTCTTCTCCTCTTCTCCTCTTCTCCTCTTCTCCTCTTCTCCTCTTCTCCTCTTCTCCTCTTCTCCTCTTCTCCTCTTCTCCTCTTCTCCTCTTCTCCTCTTCTCCTCTTCTCCTCTTCTCCTCTTCTCCTCTTCTCCTCTTCTCCTCTTCTCCTCTTCTCCTCTTCTCCTCTCCTCTCCTCTCCTCTCCTCTCCTCTCCTCTCCTCTCCTCTCTCTCTTCCTGCCCTTCTCTTTATCCAACAGTGTGATGTGGTCAATGTGCTTTTGCACCCACCTGAAGTGAGAACTTGACTCTATTAAACACACAGCATTGCAAGTGTGAGCTTGCACTTTGCAATGTGGTGCTCATGGTGTTGGCTACCTATATGCATCCTGACCTAAATCCAGAGTTACCATAGCCCTGAATAAATCCAGGTTACTGTGAGTCTGAGTCTGCTACTGATCTACCTGAGCTGTGCATCAGAGTAACCCCATAGAACACAAGCTTTTTTTCCAACCTCACTCATTCCAGGGTCACACCTCTGTAATGGCCTTAGACAAATTTTTCAGTTGGGGTAAACTGGCACAACCTCGACCTCAGAAGGGCTGACTCCAAGCAGTTGAGGGTTGGCCATTATTGCTGGCTTAAACCATATTCAGGTCTGGCAAAGATGCAGTGGTTTAAAATTGATGCAAAGAAATAACTAAATGAAGCTGTTAGGGAAAAAAAAAAAAAAAGAACTGTGTAAAATGAAGTTCTGCTCTATGATGTCCTCGTCTGCAATGTCTTCTTCATTGGAACAGGCTGCCCAGGGCAGTGGTGGAGTCACCATCCCTCAAGGGGTTTAAAAGATATGTAGATGAGGTTCTTAGTGACATGGGTTAGTGACAGCGTTGGGTTAGCAGTTGGACTTGATGATCATGAGAGTCTCTTACAACCAAAATGATTCTATGATTCTGTAATTCTATAATTGTATGATTCTATGAATAAAATATCCTGTAACATAAAACTCATCATGTGTAAAAATGGCTTAAAATCACTGATACCTATAGAACTGGATGTTGTTTTTGCCAGTTTTACCCAATATTGCTGCTATACAGCACCCAAACATGTTGCAACCGAATACATAACTTTTCACCTTTTTTCTGTGATATGGCTCAGGATGTCCTTTGTGGACAAGAAGGTAGGGAGGCCCCAAAGAACATTGCTAACCACATAAAGAATGTGTCTGGGAGAGGAAGCTGCTGTTGTGAATCTGTAGATTTATGGGTGGGAGGATTTTGCTTGAAAGAGATGGAAGGAATGTCGGTAAGGCAAGGAGCTGGGCGCCAGCAGGGAGGGATGCCTAAATCCATGGTTTCGGGGGTCAATGTGGAAGACTCTTCCTGCCTGCTTCTCAGGGTGCTGGTTTAAATGGCTGGTTGTTGGGTTGCAATCTTAAGCAGAGGACAGCACAAACTCTGGCCCTTTTTCTGGTCTTGTGGGAGACCATGCAGGGATGTGCAGAAGATGGCTGTGTCCATCTCCAGAAGGAAGCAGGAGGGAGGCTCCCATTGCTTCCTAGACACTGCAATCCTGATATTGCATGTGATGCACAAAGACACCATAACAGGTAGAATTTTAATGGGGTCAACTAAAGGAAACTCTAAAATGTAGCAACCTTCTGGGATCTGGTGGGGTCATCTCCACCAGCCCTAGAGGGGTCACACGCAGGGCATCTCCATTCTTTTTTCAGCTCTGTTGCTGAATAATTAGTCTTTGAGACAGAGAGATAATTCAGTCCTCATGGCAGAGGAGGCCCTGCCTTGATGAGCAGAGTGACCCACCAGTGATGACGATTATGTTTGAGTCCTATGCTATAAGTTTTGGATACCGAGCTCAGTGCAACTGACCAGTTGTTCTGCAGAAAAACCTTGAGCCAAGGCCACGGAGGCCAGAGAAAATAAGACAGCAAGAAGGCAGAAAGTGATTAATTATTTTAGTCACTCAATCCTCGGGAGCAATAGCCATCTCCATCTTCAGCATGGAGGCTGATGATGAATGGTTTTATTACCAATGATAATTTGAACCGTGTGCAATGTTTACCATATTGCCTGTTTGTCTCCCTGCCCTCAGCTATGGGAGTTCTTCTTGAAGGATACTTTCACCATTGACGTCCTGCGATGGGTGTATGAAGCCCTACAGCATGACAGGGGACTTTCTTCATCCCCTTTCCAAAGAGGTCTCACTGATTTGGGGTCCATTTTTCTCCTTTCAAATTGTTTTTTTTTTTTTCTCTCTCTCTCTGTCTCTTGCTTTTTAAGAAACTGCCAGACATCTTAAACACATTTAAAAATACATGTCCTCCACTGTAATCCATTATCTAAGGTTCCCATGTGGGCTCCATCATCAGAGACTGCCAGATTGATAGTGTGGTTTGCATGGGGCCCCCAGCATGGAATGGGTTGGAAGCAGGATTAGAGCACACCAGCACATCCCCTGTGTTTCTGCCTTTATTGGAAAGCGGGAATGGGCTGTGTCAGGTGAAGGGCACAAGCAAGATACAAAGCAATGATCTAGTTACGTGGAACAACAGATGGCAAGATGGAGACCAGGGAGGTGGAAAGTAAAGGGAGACGTAGAGGTTCCTCCAAAAGAGCTGAAATGGCACTATCATCGCTGATGGTTTTCAGCTGTTTGGGTGCATCTGGAGATTTCTACTTTATTAAAAAAGTTTGTGTTTGAGATAGGCTGAAATCTGAACCATCACACACCTTGGAGGGGTTTGGATTTAGACCTGGATACAAACCACATCTCGCATATGCAGAGGCTGAGAACAGAGAAAGTTGTCGTGTCAAGAAGTAAATGCTGAGGATTCAGAAAGGCAAGTCGCTCTACTCTTGTTACCATCGGTCAGCTGAATCCAGGGGGGTTGTTCCCTTGCTGGGCTGATCAGCAGCATGTGTTTCTGGAGGAAATACACACGTCCAAGTGTAAAGTATGTGTCTGTGCACGGTCTCAGGTTAAGCTCTGCAATGCACAGAGAACTGTGCCTGTAAAGCAACCCAGCGAAACAACTGCAGCCATGTTCAGCAATGACTCCCACAGAAATTGTCGCCTCTTTCCCAGAGACATGTAATTCTGATAACAATCAAGTCATATTTTTCCAAAGCTGATTGTCCTCACGGATGCTAGAAAAAGCTTCAGAAGACCAATCATAAAGTCTCAAAAATGAAAAGCTTAATGAAAATGTATCAAATGTATTATATTGCAGAATCTCATTATTTCGGTGTCAAAGTCATGTCTTTTAAGTCGGTAGGACAGACAGTTCTTCAGGTACATAGAGAATCTGGAAATGAACAAATGTGCTTTTAAAGAAAGCAAATTTCTTTAACAATTTTAGGCTATATCCAGGTAGTATGACTACACTGACCCTAGAAAGACCTCTGGAAGCTTCTTGTAGAGTTCTTTCTGTTCTCCACTAGAGGAGTCCCAGAAGTACTTGACAATCATCTATCATTTATTGCTTGTCACGTCATTCTTTTCCAGATCATTTATCACTCAATATCAGCCCCAAGGAACCTCACCAGCAGATTGAAAACTGATAATCTCTTCCTAAATCTAGTTTTCTGCCTCTTACACATATGCATTCCTCAACAGAGTTATTATTCTCCTACCATGACTGTATTATTTCCATAACCATCTCTACTGATGAACTTCATCAAAGCTTAATTCAATATAACCCTCTCATTATCAGTCGTCCCCTCCTCCCTTTTTCAAAAATACACACCAAGAGTTCTACTAGACCCAAGATTGCTTCTGAGGGGAAGTTATGCCAGTTTGCTTACTTGGATATTCTATGATACCGATTATTTTAAATATTGCATCTCAAAGTTTGATTGTCTCTAAGGAGGTTCTATATTTCAATTTGCAAAATTGAAATATGAGTAACCAGACACAGCATTCACAAACCATCAAATTACTGTTTTGGAGCTTGGTTCTTGGGGGATGCATAGTTTGGGTAGACACTTCCTTCAAGAGCCTTGGATAAATACTATCTGTTGTTAGTCTTAAAAATCACAGAATCATAGAACCGTTTTGGTTGGAAATGACCCTCCAGATCATTGAGTCCAACTGTTAACCCAACCCTGGCCGTAAACCATGTCCCCAGGAACATCACCTCTGCATCTGCCCAACTCCTCCAGGGATGGTGACTCCAGCACTGCCCTGGGCAGCCTGTTCCAATGCCCAACAGCCCTTTCCAAGAAGAAATTTTTCCTCATATCCAATCTGAACCTCCCTTGGTACAGCTTGAGGCCGTTTCCTCTGCTCCTGGCGCTTGTTCCTGGGGAGCAGAGCCCAACCCCCCCTGGCTCCAAGCTCCTTTCAGGCAGTTCAGAGATCAGAAGGTCTCCCCTCAGCTCCTGTTCTCCAGCTGAACCCCCCAGGTCCCTCAGCTGCTCCCATCACACTTGTGCTCCAGCCCCTTCCCCAGCTCCGTTCCCTTCTCTCAACTCGCTCCAGCACCTCAAGGCCTTTCTTGGCATGAGGGACCCAAAATTGACCCCAGGATTTGAGGTTTGGCATCCCCAGTGCCAGTTCTGGGGGATGGTCACTGCCCTGGGTTTTGTCCAAATTTTACTTCTTTGAGCTAAGAGTGTCTGTGGCCCCAGCCCATGTCCTAGGCTGTTGGTTTATGAGTTAACACCATTACACCAGTTTTGCTCTGACTCCGAGGAAACAGCCTCAGGTTGCACGGCGGTTGAGGTTGGATCTTGGGAACAAGATCCAGTCAGTGAGACCTCTTTGAAAAGGGGATGAAAAAAGTCCCCTCTCATGCTGTACGGTTTCACACACACAGTGCAGGAGGCCAAAGGGCTGTCGGGCATTGGAACAGGCTGCCCAGGGCAGTGGTGGAGTCACCATCCCTGGAGGGGTTGAACAGACGTGGAGATGAGGTTCTTAGGGACATGGGTTAGTACCAGTGTTGGGTTAATGGCTGGACTTGGTGATCTTGATGGTCTTTTCCAACCAAAATCATTCTACGACATGGGATGCAGGAAGACTTTGGTACATCTCTTGCCCAAAGTATGAGCTGCCTGTGTGACTCTGAAATCATTAAGTTCATCCAGTTTCCTCATCAATGTTATGGCAGTGTTGTTTCCTAATTGTACACTGTGATTAACAGCAGTTAATGACTGAACATAAATAACACAGGGAGGAGAGGGTGAAGCAGGGTGAAGATGGAAGACAAAGAGCTACAGAAGATTTTGTCTCTTTTTCCTAAGTCACCATCTCACAAGAGGGGAAGCTGTCACAGGAGATGGCCACATCAATAGTTTCTGCAGGTTGTTTTCCCAGTATTTTCACTTAAACCAAAAAGAGAATTTCTCATTCCCAGTATTCTCCAGTGCATGTTTTACATTCCCAATGAGACACTGGTGGCTTTAGTGCTGAGATGCATGACAAACATCATTTGTTTATCCCACTGAATGTGTGCTGGGTCTGGATGGGGTCACGTTGCTGCAGCAAATTCTCAGCTATGGAGCTTTTGATGTCCTTCCAGGTCTCCCCAAGGTCCTGAGTTCAGGGAGGTCTCTTGTCTTGAGACCTCATCTGCTGGGACAGGAAGAAGGATTAGTTAGGCTGCCTTGTTTACAAGCAAGTTGAGGCTGTTTGCAGTCAATTTGTTCCATAATCCTCTCTCAAGGTCCTGCGTGCAACCAAACACATTTGGCTACCCCTAGTGGTTCATTAATAGAGTTTGTAATGAAACACTTAGAAAGAAAGCAATAAAGTATGACCCCATAAAAAGAAATATTGCAAAGAAGGAGAAAGGGATGCAACACCAAATGCAAGCTGTTGATCAGACCTTTGAAGGTGAGGAGGAACATAAACACAGTCTTAGGTGTCGAGTAATGGCTCCTCTTATTTCCTTTATATTTAAGAAGTGATTGGAAGTGGAGAGCATGAGCCCCTTGTGCACCGCACATACACATGGTATGGAGAGATGTACATTTAAACATACACATATTGGAGAAGAAAAGGCTCTGGAGAGACCTTATTGTGGCTTTTCTGTACTTAAAAGGGGCCTACAAGAAAGATGGGGACAGATTTTTGAGCAGGTCCTGTTGAGGTAGGTCAAAGGGTGACAGTTTCAAGCTAAAGGAAGGGCTGGACATGAAGAAGAAATTTTTTACACTGAGGGTGGTGAGAGCCTGTCCCAGGTTGGCCAGAGAGGTGGTGGATGAACCATCCCTGGAGACATCCCAGGCCAGGCTGGACGGGGCTCTGAGCAACCTGATCAGGGTGAAGATGTCCCTGCTCATGGCAGAGGTTGGACTGGATGAGCTTGGAAGGTCATTTCCAACCCAAACAATTCTATGATTCTATGATAAAAGAGATAATCTCTGAATGGAGAAGACATACACTATCAGCAGGAGGAGAAAAAACGAAGAAGACATTTGTTTGCTCTTGTCTTTTGTTTCTTCCTTAGATCATTCAATAAGCTGAGGTCTCCAGAGTCCAGTTCAGTGACCCACTTGATTACATGACCTCTCCTTTTTGATTGAGGGCTAGGCAGAGGGGTGCAATTGTATTCCCTTATCACCTTCGAAGAGCTACAAGGCCATCTATAGACCGACTTTCCAACCAAAGCCCAGGTCTGTTCCCTGGGAAATCTCTTGCCAGTTATTTCTGACCTCTTTAACACATTCCCAGCCCTCAGGAGCTACTGCAATGCCTCATGTGTGTAGAGGAGAAGTGATGTCAGGGGGTAGGAAAGCCAGACAAGGAAAATTCACTTCTGGAGGATTATGGTGTGTGTTTTTCCCCGTGGGGCCATTGCAGTACACTAGTGCTCAGACAACATCTGGGTGTGCAGGCAGCTTTTCTTGGAGGAAGTGTTTCATGAGACAGGTCTGTGGTTGAGGCACAAGAAGTAAAATAGGACTGTATCAGTGTTTGTAGCTGCTGTTTTTCTACTCAAATTATGACCATGGTCCTAATAGCAAAACTAGGGAATCCAAAGTGGAGACGACCAGAAAAAGGAACAACAATTGGAGAGAAATCACATCCCTTGTACTAAATTACAGCCCTGATGGCCACCAAACCCTGCTTAGCATATTGATGCTTTTTGCCCTGGCATTGCAATGGTTAAAAACTAGAGCAAAATACAATTGCTGCACTACTAGCTGTAGTAGGCAATGGCTGTGACATGCTTGCCCCTCATATGAATGCATCCACAACTCACCAGAGGACCCGAATAAATGTTAATTGTACTCCAAAATCGCTGTCAGCCCCCAGAAAACATAATGTATGAAAGATTCGTGACAGAGGTCAAAAATCTGGAGAAACAATAGATCAGACCACTGCCAAATTACACAAAATTTGTAGCAGGAATGAAAGATGTGGGAGTCTGAATGAAAAGGCTCAGTGTAATTACCTACTGTCAGGTTTTTCTCTGGCCTGTGCAGATTTTGTTATTGTTGCCCATAATGTAAAATTAGGAAAGAAAGGGGTTTCTGAAATACTCATAGCAGGTGAAGAAACTGAGGACAGCACCCCAGAGACACCAAAAGAAGTTGCCCTGAGCATTGCCTCAAGGGTCAGGCTATCCAACAGGCACTTCAGCATATGGACTGGATTTGTCCTGTGTGATGCTAAGCACCAAAGAAAAACAAATAGGCGTGCATTCCCTGGAGAACTCCCTTTATAGTCAGTGGAAAGAAGAAATGAGCTGAAATGCCCTTAGTTACAACTATTCAAGGGTGCTCCTGATCTCAGTTGGCTGTCTGGGGCTGGATAAAATGAGGTCTAAAATCTACAGATTTAAATATCTGCACATTAGGAGATAGGAAGAGTTGAAGGAGAGCAAAGGAGGTGAAGGTGGGCACTGGGTGGCTGGAGGAACTGAAGGTCCTAACTGAAAAGACAGGGTAGAAGTTAAAGGCAGGATAATGGGGCTGGGGAGTGAAGGAGGCAGGAGACAAAGCTCCTTTAGTGAATATCTGGCTAAAGAAGAGAGCAATTCTCCTCAGCCATCCCCAGATGTCCAGACTTCTAAATTGTCAACCCTCATGCTCCCACGAGAACTCTACCAAGAGCTGTGAGTGTAGGAAAAGTGAATTCCCACCTATGTAAAAGTGCAGAACCAAGTTCACCAGATATCGACATGATGCACAAAAAGCCATGGAAAAGAAGGCAGAGAGAGGTTACTAGCTCGAAATACAGCGATGAGCTGGTCGCATGTGGTAGATGGCTCAGACAGAAATGCAGCTGAATCACAACACCCAGATTTTTGGGAAAAGATGCGCTCTCAAGAACACACCAGAAAGCTAGAGGTGCCTCACATTGGCCAAATGCAATCAGGGATATCTGAGGTCTGGTGAGCAGATGTTGTACAGGCAAGAAAATGCTGGCCAAGCAACAAACAGAGACAACGAAAATATACAGCATCCCCAGTAGATTTTGGAACAAACTAGGAAGAGACCTTTTCATCGCAAACCACACAAACTACCTCATCGTTGCAGACAAGTGTTCAGACCGAAGGGAGGCAGATGAACTGTCAGATGAAATGCAATAAAGCAAAGCAGCATTTCAGCAGGCACCTTGTTTGACTTGCAGTAATTTTGCGTGATTTACCCAGGAAGAGAAATCCTGTCCCAGCATGTCGCCCTCTGACTGTGACCAAACAGCAAAGACAAACCAGACGTTTTATTTGCTAAGATTGTACAGGAGGAAGCAAAGACAGTGCCTGGTGAGTCATTCTCTAGAGGAGGAATACTCTCATTGAAGACCAGCATGACATTCTGATTCAAGCACCAAAGTCCAAATACTTGCACAGCATGAAAGAACCAAGGGGAGTGGAAAAAAATGCAAGATGAGAAGGAAGAAAGCCAAAGACCAGAGCTTACCATTCTCACAAGCTGGAGACCTTGTAGAACACCTTTTTTGGGGTCTTTTCCAGACCAGACTATTTTCTTGGAACAAAACATGAATGTGAAAGAGCGCTCCATGTACTGAGAACTAAAGGGCGTATAAGAGAAAGCAGTTCTTTGAAGCCACAAGTATATTTGCCCACTGCACATACGAGCTACAGACACAGATGTAAGAGATTACAGATCCGCTGAGACTTGACCGGAGGGAAACAGAAGGAATACAGGCCATGAACTAGCAGCAGATACAGAAATATATGCAAAATATCACATACCCCCAGAAGAAATACATTCTGGAGAGTTTCCTGTTCAGAAACGAAAGGTCAGTCCCAGTTCACTGCAAGATGTGCATGAGAGTATGAAAATAGTCAAGGCCTTTGCATCAGGGGGTGAAGTCTCTGGTCCAGCTCACTGCTAGACTTCATCCCTGTCTTTTCTTACTCTGTGGGCCAACTGTGGGGCACACATTACCTATACATTCTGTAGCTAAGCTATGGACTCAGATGAGACCACGAAACCTCCCTGAACTCAAAATTTAGCCTTGTAATTCTTCAAAACCAGTAAATATCTGGCCAGTCTTCCTCCAAAAGGTGTTGTAACTATGGTAAAAAAAGCAAAACATAAAGATAGATATTAAAGGGAGAATGTTGGAATGTGAAATATGGAAAGAGATTTGTAACTGTTACCCATTTGTGTTTTCAATTTTCCTTTTTTTTTTTTTTAAAAAAAAAAAAAAAAAGAAAAAAGAAAAAACATGGAAAAGGGGCTTTACCAAATGTAGTATGCTCTCTGGGGAAGGTAACATAATAGCATGCTTATGCTTAAAGCAGTTTTTGGAATGGAGGGACCCCTAATTGTGGGAAATGGTCAATAGAGGAGGATTGCAATGGGAAAGGAAGGGATCAGGTCTGTGTATTGAAACTCCCTGTTTACGCTTGAACTCTGGCATCTGGTACAGCAGATTTGCTGGAGGGTAAGCGAAGAGGGTTATGACACGAAAGCAGAGGAAAAATGTATGAGTTGGGAGCAATTTCTTGCTAGTGTTTTAACTTTCGGGAGGTGGGACAGATTCCTTCCTGAGTTTCCTTACATCAAGCACAGGTTTTTGGAGGTTGGTCTAGAAAAATAGTCCAACTGTCTGGATTTTGTTACTAGAAAATGCATCCATCTGCCTGACTGACTATCATGGTCTTTATATCCAAACATTATTTCATTATGCAGGCAGAGGATGGGCTGTACCAGGGAAGCGATCATCTCTAAGGGGTTGAAAGCTTGCATGGCATTGAAAAAAATCCCTTTCCCTTCCAATATGTCAGATTGATGGACCAGAAAGGGTATCAAATCCATCAGGCCTGACTGTGTGTGTTTAGTATTAAATGGAATGTAAAACACATTTGGGGCTCACCTGCTGAGAAATTCAGATGAAAGTTTCCCTTCAAGACGCCTCATTTTCACAAACACCACAACCCTGCATGGTGAGGAGGCCTGAAGAAACTCCTGCTGTTACTCGGCGTGAGGATTGCGCAGCTGGGATGAACTCCGTTAATAAACAGTGCCCTCTGAAAATCCTCTTCTGCAGGTCTGTGCATTCTCTACCTGGAAAGCAAAGAGGCAAAGGGCTTCAAATCTCTGAGATACTTTGATTTTCACCAGGTACAAAGTGGAAGTTTCTACCTCTGAAACTTAAAGCACTCTAAATCAGCAGCGTTTGACCCTATCCATCTCATTCAATTAAATCCATGTAATCGAGCAACCCTGCACCTAACATTAGTCTTCTGAAAATTACTTTCTTTCTTCAGACAGGCAAGATATGCCCGAGGGCAACAAGTGCTGATGAAGCCCTGGTCATAGAGTAGACAGCTGCAAAATCTGGTTTGACTTCCATGGAAAAAGGACTGAAACTAAATTTCTAACCAACTGTTAATTCGCTGACTTTGGGTAAGAGTACCTCAGATGTCCTCCTTGTTTTGTCTTGCTGGGCTCTGTAGAGCAAGGTTTCCTGTGGTGCTTTTATAGTATCATAGAATCATAGAATATTTTGGGTTGGAAGGGATCTTCAAAGAGATCATCCCGATCCAACTTTGGGTTGATGACTGGGATGAGCCATGTATGCACTGTATCATGGACCAGAGGGATTTTGCTTTGGGCAGAGCTACGTGGAGAGAGACATGAGTTCACTGAGCTGGAAATAAGTGAACCTGCAGATTTATCATAGATTCATAGAACAGTTTGGGTTGGAAGAGACTTTCCAATCTCATTCATTGCCACTCCTGCCATGATCAAGGACATCTTCACCAGCTCAGGTTGCTCAGAGCCCCGTCCAGCCTGGCCTGGGATGTCTCCAGGGATGGTTCATCCACCACCTCTCTGACCAACCTGGGCCAGGCTCTCACCACCCTCAGGGGCAACAATTTCTTCCTCATGCCTAGCCTCACCATGCTGAGGATATACTCACAGTATTTGGAGCAGGAACAGGCATTAAACTAGTGTCTGCACTTACAACTGACCCTTAAATTCCACCCTGCCAGTTGCTCTTTGTTGTCTGTTGTCTTGACCTGAAAATTTTCCTGCCCTTATTTGAAGAAAAAGAACAGCTGCAGTGTGGAAAAATGCAGGTGTGTGAGAACAGCACCCTCCCCACAACCAGCGCGATGCTGGCATTGCTGCATCTGCTGACATGACTCTCTCCACTTGAATGTTCACATGGGGCTCTGCAGTCCCTCTCCCATCATTTCCAAAAAAGTCCTCGCTTGTCCATGACTGTTGGTGTCAGCATTAACCACAACCATATTAGGTCCAGCGGTCAGGCTGAAGCTAGCAGTAACACAGCTGAGTGATGACACCCTCTCTTCTGTGACAAAGGCTCCTTCCCTCATCTCAGATAATGACTTTTTAAAAATTATTTTTGTTTATGAATAAGCAAATTTCCAGGGGATAAGAAGCAATGAAACAGCCCTGGCTCAGCTTGCCAGGGACACAGGAATTCATGCTAAATGGGTGACCGTTAGTATAAATTAAACAGTTTCTGATTTAAGTGCCTGGACATGCACATGCTTGTAAGATAGTAATAGTTTTAAGTTAGTGACGACCCTTGTGTGACTTGTTTAAGCCCTGTCCAAACCGCTACATGTTTCAGAATCATTCAGGCCTTGATCTGGCATCCACTAATTGGAATAGTCTTTCTGGCTGACTAAATATATGCAGATTCCCTTTTCCCGGTGGTGCAAGCAAGTGCTGGAGTCTCAGCACTGACATCCTCCTGGCACCATGTCCTGGGTACCGTCCCCAGGGAAGGTGATATTGGACTTGGACATTATCTGGACCTGATTAGCGTCAGATCTTCTGGCATCTGTCCCAGTCTCCATCTATTTTATGTTGTCCCTTTTTCTATTATCCCTCTTCTTTTTTTTTTTTTCCTTCAAATAAAAGGAATATTTTTTACTAGCATCAGATTTTGAAGGAGACTGTAGCCCATCAGGAGCCGCTTAAAAGAGTCAGGGCAATGCTGAGTTTGTTAATTTTTTCAAGGCTACTTCTTTTCCCAGAGGAAGGTTATTGTGACTTAATTGTGTCAAAGACTCCAGGGTAATGTAACTCCTAGACACAGTTATGGGTTGAGGTGGTTAGCTCCATGGGAAGGTGCTACTGGAATGACAGAGGAGTGGTTAGGCTCAATATAATTGCTTAATTTCCCATTTTGCTATAGCTTCCTTTTAGCTTTTGCTGCCTCAGCTCCCTAGGTGAAAAACAGAATTAAACCATCCTTTTTTCCACTCTTTCATCTGTACTTCTTACCGTAAGTCTATGAGTTTCCCCCCATCTAATAACGTAGGAAAGGCTGCACCGGGTTAACCTCTCTGTCCTACCTCTGAGAAGATGCAGGAGCTCAGGGAAAAATGATTGAGCCTGAATGCAGCAAGACATATTTCGATTCTGCTCTCAATTTGTTCCAGGACCTAAAAAGACATTTATTTTCCATCCTCCTTCAGTTGCTGACATTTTTCATTGAGGCAGTAGATTCAGCATCTGAGTCAATGACAGTGCCGGGTGCTGCTGTTAGAAATGGAATGGAGGACACCAAAGGTACCTTCACATCAGCAGCCAGACAGGAGAGTTGCTTTCTCCCCCTGTCAAGACAGGCAGTTTGTGCCTTATCTCTCTTCCACCACTGCAATATTTTTCAAAACTCTGCCTGAACTATTTTGCAAGTTGCTGGGGATAAAATGCAAATACACCGTACTGCTGACAATCCAATAACTAACGCGAGATGGCTTCATTTCCGTTTTTTCCATCAGCTTAAGAAGTGCATAAGTGCTTCCTAGCATTTCTCTCTTCACAGATGTTAAGAATGGCAGAAACAATTGAACCCCAAATTTTACCTTCTGCATAGCACAGAACAGGCGCTTTCACCTTGAAACTGGACTGAGCCCAGTGACCTGGATTTGTTTAAAGTATCTTTTCCTGAAGGCACCCTAATGATTGGCCAACCCTTTAACCGTGCCTTGATAGATCGCCCCAGGCTGTCAACCACCCCCTTCCATTTACAAGGCTCACTTGCTTGTAACCAACGTTTTCTTGGCTCCAGCTCCCAGCTGTTGGCTCTGGCTAATTTTTCTCTGAGTAGAGTCCTTTATTATTCCCTTGTGTTAAGGTAATATGATTGTAGCTCTTGCTGGAAGCGTGGATGCTTTTCTCCTCTGAACTTATAGCAGCTCTTACCCCATATCTATGCTAAATTAAGAGCACTCTCAGTAACCAGCAAAATGGGTAGGTTTGAACCAACACAGCCCAGGATTTGGCAGAAGAGATCTCCTTTTTTTATTCTTGTTTTGTTTTGTTTTGTTTTCCCAAAGCTATTACCCAGCAATGAAATCACAGTCAGGTTTCCTTCTCAAGAGGAAAATAGCTCAAATCTGGGATTCCGACTCAGAAGCATAGTTCATCAAATACCTAAGAACAGCTCTAAGGGTTTTACAAAAAAAAAAATAGGTGCTTAAGCAAGTCTAATTACTGTCCTCGGAAGGCAGTAAGATTGGGGCAAGGCTACATCCTTGTTGTATCGGAGTGAAAAACAAAGCAAGCATGGCAGTGGGAAGAGAAGACAACCCTTGCCTTTCTGCAGTGATGTCCAACTTCATCACATCACTTGGAGCACAAGTCTGATGAGGAGCATTTGAGGGAACTGGGGTTGTTTAGCCTGAAGAAGAGGAGGCTGAGGGGAGACCTTATTGCTGTCTACAACTACTTGAAAGGAGATTGTAGCACGGAGGGTGTTGGTCTCTTCTCCCAAGGAACAAGTGATAGGACAAGAGGAAATGGCCTCAGGTTGTGCTAGGCGAGGTTTAGATTGGATATTAGGAAAAATTCTTCACGGAAAGGGTTGTCAGGCATTGGAACAGGCTGCCCAGGGCAGTGGTGGAGTCACCATCCCTGGAGGGGTTTAAAAGGTGTTTAGACGAGGTTCTTAGGGACATGGGTTAGTGCTAGAGTTAGGTTATGTTTGAACTCAATGATCCTGAGGGTCTCTTCCAACCGAAAGGATTCCATGATAAGCTCACTTTGTGCTTCAGTGATATCCCAGACAACCTGGCAATTTTATCAACAGTCAGACAGGGGTGGGAGATGTTTACAATGGGGTTTCTGAGCACCAAGAGCCCTGTGGTTCAACCTCATAGTCTGCCTGACATCCCTGTACCAGCGAGACCTTGCTCTGTCCTTTTCCCCATCCTCCCTCTCAGCTGCACCTCCAGTGTTGTCCAAAGCTTATTGAAGTGAAAAATGCTTTTCTGCCAACTTCAATGGGCTTCAGCTCAGGCTCCCAGCATGTGCATGTGTCTCTCATTTCCAAGCACGGCTACCCCAGTGCAGACACGGCGTGTCTGAAGGCTCCTGGCATCCACCTCCTGCAGCTTTCCTCCCCAGCTCTGAGCCACATGGCCAAGGACTTCACACCTTGAGTACAGGCCATCGCCTGGCGGGACGTGTGGCTCCTTCCAAATTGCCAGCGTTAGCGCCTTGTCCATGTGCAGCTTCAGCCCTGACTGATGCAGTGGTGTGGCTGATGTTTCTGGGGGCCCACCTACAGCTCTGCGTCCTCCCCTCTCCCGTCATGCACACACAGACACACATATGTGTATGCAGAGCCATGTGCATTTCCTGGCTTTGTTTCAGCAAGCAGAATATTAAAAAAAAAGAAAAGAAAAGTGGGAAGCTCTGGTCGAATCTGCACAGGGACAGGATTCCTGAATTAATAAGTCACCGACATCTAATTCACCTCCCTGTCCTCAGCAGAAAGTGTAATGATTCCCTCTTTACCTCTAACAAAAGCAACAAAAATTATTATTATTATTATTATTAATAATAATTAATTATAATTATAATTATTAATATAATATAATATAATATATTAATATAATTATTAATAATTAATAATAATAATAATAATATCCTGAACAATCTTTTTCTTTTTTCTCCTTTTCTTTCTTTTCTTTTCTTTTCTTTTCTTTTCTTTTCTTTTCTTTTCTTTTCTTTTCTTTTCTTTTCTTTTCTTTTCTTTTCTTTTCTTTTCTTTTCTTTTCTTTTCTTTTCTTTTCTTTTCTTTTCTTTTCTTTTCTTTTCTTTTCTTTCCTTTTTCCTTTTTCCTTTTTTCTTTTTATTTTTTTTCCTTTTTTCCTTTCCTCTCCTTTCCTTTCCTCTCCTTTCCTTTCCTTTCCTTTCCTTTCCTTTCCTTTCCTTTCCTTTCCTTTCCTTTCCTTTCCTTTCCTTTCCTTTCCTTTCCTTTCCTTTCCTTTCCTTTCCTTTCCTTTCCTTTCCTTTCCTTTCCTTTCCTTTCCTTTCCTTTCCTTTCCTTCCCTTCCCTTCCCTTCCCTTCCCTTCCCTTCCCTTCCCTTCCCTTCCCTTCCCTTCCCTTCCCTTCCCTTCCCTTCCCTTCCCTTCCCTTCCCTTTCCTTCCCTTTCCTTCCCTTTCATTTCCTTCCCTTTCCTTTCCTTCCCTTTCCTTCCCTTTCCTTTCCTTTCTTTCCTTTTCTCTCTCCTCTCCTCTCCTCTCCTCTCCTCTCCTCTCCTCTCCTCTCCTCTCCTCTCCTCTCCTCTCCTCTCCTCTCCTCTCCTCTCCTCTCCTCTCCTCTCCTCTCCTCTCCTCTCCTCTCCTCTCCTCCATTCCTTTCTTTCTTTTTTCTCCTAACATCAGTAAGTGGGGGCACTTCCACAATCCTGAAATTAAAACAATCCAGACAAACAATATGTTGAGCACTGTCCTGCTTCCTGCTGCAATTACTCCTAATGTTTGGCCTCAGATCAGAGGCAGCAGCAATCTCTATAAATACGACAGAGGAACAGAGAGTTATTTCCAAAAGAAACGCCTCCCAAATCATGTCAGGAATTTATGAGGCTGAGAATGGGCCAAGATTGAAATATGTTCTGGATCAAATGGCATTGCATAGGTGGCTCTGATCAGCTTGGCAGTGGTAGGATGACAGAGGAATCCTCCAGATGGAGGAGTGGAAGGATATTTATTGATTTAAAAAAATAATAAATTAAAGCTGAGAGTGACAAGAAAAGGCATTGGTATTTTAAAACTCAGGGTCTGCCAGACAGAGACAGCAAGGAAAAGGCTTTAACAAGTCTAGACTCCCCTGCGTCTTTTTTTGGTGTGTGTATGTGGTTATTCATACTGTTAAAACTCCCCAGACCACATCGTGCCTGGTACATAGGAAGAAGGAAAAAAGTCGCAAAAGAAGCTCCAGCATCTATTTACCTCCACTGCACTTGCAGACACTCAATGTTAGACCTTTTCACCCCATTTTGCTGAACTATGAGGTAACCAGTGCTGCAACTAACAGACGTCATTTGTGCAGAGACACAGTGACCAGCACCAGCTCAGACAGAGCAACATTTTCTTTTGTAGGCAAATTGAACACATGGCAGCAGCATAGCCCTAGACCAGGATTTTCCAGGGATAAACTCCTGGTTAACACCTTAATAGGGCTTTTGGGCAGGGACAGCATATTTGGTGCAACATTGTGCTGGGTTTGGCTGGGATAGAGTTAATTTTCTTCTTAGTAGCTAGCATGGGGCAATGTTTTGGATTTGTGCTGAAAATAGTGTTGATAATACAGGGATGTTTTCGTTACTGCTGAGCAGTGTGTACACAGTCAAAGTCTTTCCTGATTCTCAGACGACCCCGCCAGCAAGTGGGCTGGAGATGCTTGAGAAGTTATGAAAGGATACAGCTGGGACAGCTGACCTCAACTGAACAAAGGGATGTTCCACATCATATGGCATCATGCACAGTGTATAAAGCTGGTGAGAGAAGAAGGGTGGAGAGGATTCAGGAGGGTCATGGAAATGGTGAGAGGGCTGGAACAGCTCTGCTGGGAGGACAGGCTGAGAAAGTTGGGATTGTTCACCTGGAGAAGAGAAGGTCCAGGAAGACCTTATTGTGGCCTTTCTGTACATAAAAGGGCCGATAAGAAAGATAGGGACAGACTTTTGAGCAGGGCCTGTTGTGACAGGACAAGGGTTGATGGTTTCAAACTAAAGGAGGGAGTTTCAGGCTGGACACGAGGAAGAAATTGTTGCCCCGAGGGTGGTGAGAACCTGTCCCAGGTTGGCCAGAGAGGTGGTGGACGAACCATCCCTGGAGACATCCCAGGCCAGGCTGGACGGGGCTCTGAGCAACCTGAGCTGGTGAAGATGTCCCTGCTCATGGCAGGGGTGGCACTGGATGAGCTTTGAAGGTCCCTTCCAACCCAAACTGTTCTATGATTCTACAATTCTATGACGTTTGGAGTGGTAATATTTGTCTTTCCAAGTAACAATTGCATGTAATGGAGATGGATCTTAAAATCTGTCTGTTGATGGGAAGTAATGAATTAATTCCTTATTTTCCTTTGCTTGCACACACAGCTTTTGCTTTGCCTATTAAACTGTCTTTATCTCAATCTACAAGTTTTCCCGCTTTTGCTCTTCCGATTCTCTCCCCCATCCCATGGAGAGAGTGAGTGAGTGAGCAGCTGCGTAGTGCTTAGTTGCCAGTTAGGATTAAACAATGACACAGGTTTTGTGAGGCCCGGTCAGACTCCATGAACACCAGGCTGCTTTTGAAGGACCTGTGACAATCTCAAAGGTCACAATTAACATTTTGCACTGAAACTACTCCTAGATGTCAACCCACAAAAGCAATATCATATCTAGATCAAGATGGCATGATTCCATGTTCACACAAAGAGTAGTGGGGTCATGGAAAGCTCATGACCTCTATGAACTTTTGGACTAATTTGCTAATTGTCATGATAAATTAGCATTTCGTGCGACACCAACTACACTGTCTCTTTAGTCAATGGAAGGAGACAGGTAATGCAAAAGAACAGTTTATTCACCATGGTCAGATATTGAGGATGGGATATTGAAGGAATGTGGACAAGAATTTTTGTCTAGATGCTAGCGCTTAGAACCAACACCCTGCCTTGGCTTCTAATTCATATGCCACCTCAGGAATGGGGTATAAACTCTATTTTTCATGCTGCCCATGATGCTGACAATATATATATGATGAGGGGAGATGATGGGAAAAAGAAGAGGTCTTTTCTGAATAAATGAGGATATCCTACAGAGCCATTGGGAAATGCCTATATACCACCAAGGTGAGCATAGATAGCTTAGAGCTGACATGTCTAACAGAAGGAGATAAGTAGCAGAAAAAATAATATCGTTTCAAAGTAGCCCCTGTCTCAGGGCCAAATCCTCCTTTAGCTTCAGCGAGTGCTCCTGAGGTTGAAATGTGAGTCTGGTATATTTAAATTTGAATGCAATAAAACTGTACCCTAGAAAAACCCATGTCAGAAGCTAGGAGGGCATTGCAAAGGAAAGAGGAGTCATTAAATACTTTTAAAAACATTTGTTTCTGACTACATCTGGGTAGGGGACACTCTCTGTGACCTGGTCTAATGTAGTCATTCTTCTATTCTTTTGTAAGGACAAGAAATGAGTAGAGATGACTTTTTATAGCATCTCTCCCCAGTTTGTGAAGATTTAATTCAATTCTGCTGTGGAGGCAGATGAAATCATTTTAAGGGCAAGGTGTTGCTCCAACTCACACCTACACAGCCTGCAGGGTTGTGCCGTATCGTCTTCTCTTCTCCAGCCCCTTTGCACATAAGCTGCAAATATTTAGACTTCTTGGCTCTCCCTCGCCAACCCGTAACTTAAATCCTCATCTGTGCGACCCCTGACTTTTGCCTCAAACCTTACAATTTGTATATCATTACTGAGTTCCTGCCCCATCATTGCTGGGCCTCTCTCAGCCTTTTCCATCAGCTTCACTGGAGGTGGAGTTCCCATCTTTTTCCAATATTCTTCCACCCGGCGCTCTCATTCCTGGGGCTTGTCCATAATGCATAATGTTCCTCTTCATGTTCCTGCCAGGTAGGTCTTTATTAGTTTTGGCCTACGTGTTGGATCATTGTTTGGATCGTTGCACGACTAAGTCCTGGACAATAACAGGATTCTGTGCATTCGCTAGTGTTTCCGTCATCATTTCCAGGACAGAAATTTCCCCAATTAAAATGAATATGAAAAGAAAATAAAAACAAAAGAAATGCACAAATCACCCACTGCTACCCTCTACTTGTGAAACCCATTTCACCAGTGAAACAATGCTCTCAAAATTTAGCTTCAGATGTTACAACCCAAGTACAATAGCCTTTGTCACCTTTGACAGCTTTTTATTGCTGTTTCCTTCAACACAGGTCAATATTTGCATAATAAAGTTTCTCTAATCCTGGAATGCAGCCACGTTTTTGGAAACAAGCCCTGTCTCTGTCAGGAATGCCTCTTAGAATGAAAGAAATATCTGAATTTCCTTAATTTGTGCTGGGATTTCCCTTTCAGTAGCTTGGCCGGCCCTGGTGGAATAATAGCTAAAGGAGACACTGTGCCCTGTTATTTTCTTCTTTCTCTTTGTGCTTCAGAGGTCAAGGTTGTGTAAACTGAAGATCCACTAAACTGGAGGAAAATCTTCTGATAATCACTGTAAAGACACAATAGAAGATGTATTTGGATTTTTGCAGCTGAGGGATATGTTTTGAATAGGTAGGATTTGGGGAAATTCCTAAAGTCTGGGAATACGTGTAGCATTCTAAAGTGCAGCATACCTGGCAGATACAGAGCTAACATCAATGTTTATTGTAGTAATAACACCCATGGCCTCTGAGACCTGAATGCTGCACAGAAGGGAGATATTCAGGGCCTTGTAAGCCTGCTGAGATATATTTGGGGTGTTAGTTCAAAACCATCCTGGTTTGATAGTGGTGAAAACCTACCATCTCCTCACTGCCTGGAGTCAGTAAATAGTAATATGTCTATCTTATAAAAGCCACAGATGTCCCCTGTGATCTCCTTGTCAGCAGAGAGATAGGTGCTGTGAGAGCCGCTTCTTCCTCCAGCATCACTGCAAGAGGAATGGTTTCTCTTTCACATCATCTCTGAAAATATACCCATCCTCTCATATTGTTTAATCAAGGAACACCATTTCCACTCTGGCAGGTAAACTGATATCTCAGCTGGCAAGCCTGCCTTGTTTGCTCTACCTGACCTGGGATCTCCAGAGCAACTTCACGCAATGATGACTGAAGATGAAATATGGTGACAGCTATCTCCTTTGAGGTGGGCCAGGTGAAAGGTTTGAGGAATCTTCTCTCAGCAACTACAGAAAGGGGACAGCAGTGTCCCTGTACACTCAGGAATAAAGGAAGAGGGTCATGAGGTTGAGTGGTTGGGAGGTGAGCTGCTGGCTTTCACACCTACATAGGCTGGCACTTCCAGGCAAACAGCTCATTGTGTGAAGAAATGCAAATTCCTCAGAATCACAGAATCACTGTGTCCAGTTCTGGGCTCTCCAGTTTAAGAAGAACAAGGAATTAATGGAGAGAATCCAGCAGAGGGCTATGAAGATGATCAGAGGTCTGGAGCACCTTTCTTATGAGGAAAGACTGCGGGAACTGGGTCTGTTCAGCCTGGAGAAGAGAACCTGAAAGGTGACCTTATGCTGATCAATATCTCCGGGGTGGATGTGAAGAGCATGGACCAGACTCTGTTCAGTGGTGCCCAATGACAGGATGAGGGGCAACAGGCACAGACTGAAACACAGGAGGTTCCATCTGAATATGAGGAGAAACTTCTTTCCTTTGAGGTGCCAGAGCCTGGAACAGGCTGCCCAGAGAGGTTGTGGAGTCTCCTTCTCTGGAGACATTCAAAACCCGCCTGGACACATTCCTGTGTGATCTGCTCTGGTGACCCTTCTTTAGCAGGTGAATTGGACTGGATTATTTCCAAAGGTCCCTTCCAACCTCAGCCAGTCTGTGATTCTGTGATTCTGTGATATTCCTGTAGAACATATCCAGTCTATTGAACAGATTTAAATCACAGGCATTTTGGCACCCTTTTGTACATATAAGAACATACCTGTGCTCCCTGCATGGGGACCTAGAGGTTTGCTCTAATATCTGCAGCAATGTCGAGATATGCCTGGAATGTCAAACCCATGCAATCTTGATTAAAGACAAGCTGGGCTTTCTTTCTCACAGAGCAGTCCACATCTGCCACCCCTTTATGGAGATGCAACCCATCATCTGTGAACAGCTGGATGCCGGGGTTCAAACACACAACCCAGTTGTGTCAGCTGAACACATCATTGCCATATGTTGGCTGAGATGTAGTAACTATCCCAGTGCATATTCTCCATGCAAGGCAAGCAGAAGTTGGACACTTGTGCATGGTAAGTTGAGTTGATGTGAATGACCTCACATTTGGCTGCCATGGCTTACCTTGCATTTGACAACCCTATTAAATGACTCTGTTGTACTGCAGACTTAACCACGGGAAGTTATAGAGACTTGCTGGGTTTTGCGTGTTGCCACATGTCTTACCAAAGGAAGATTTATCTGAGCCACGATTTTCATCCCATGAAGGTGAGCTGGGAAGTCAGTTGAATGAATGAACATCTCACAAACTGTTTCCAATGTCTGCAATTTGAATTGTCTTTCTTACCTTCTAAGGACATGGGTCCTCTAAATCCACAACATTTTCCTCTGTAGTCCTAAAGCAACGGGGGTTGTGCTCCCATTTAGCCTTGAAGTCCAGTCGTACAGCCTGGTTTGTATCACCACACACAGCTCAGGGCTGCCAGCAGACTGCCTGGTCCACACCACATGGCATTTGGCCTTCAGCCTCCTCCGTGTCCCGTGTGATGCCCCGTGGCCCTAGTTCACAGCAATTATTGGAGGAGGGATGGAGGGGTTCTGCTCAAAGTGTCTGAAATATTAAGTGGTCTGTGCTGCAGCCTGCCAGAGTAATGTTTTTATAGCACGAAACCGAGGGTAGGTGTTACGAGCTCTGAGATGTGGCATAAAGACTTGTGGGGGTGTTTGAAGGTGCAAAGCCTGCCGGGACAGTGCTGAAGGGCTGCGCAGGGCAGAGGGAGCCAAAAGCGGTCCAGTCTCATCAGCAACACCTACTCTGTTAAATGAAGCCAGTCGGGGCCAATTTGCTGGCCCTGAGGCCAAGTGTCACAGCATGGCTTGTGTCCAAACACCTCAGCTCTCCTATGCCTGAGAGAAGGGTTTGGGAGTGAGCTAACGGTGAAGGAGCATGGACAACCGGTCATCCAAGACCTGACCTCTCTTATTGAGCAGTGAAGATATTCCCTGGGATTCCAGGGGTGATTTCAGGAATCTTTAAAACAGCTCCTCTATGGTTTAGAAGAAGCAAAGACCTTCTTACGTAGACTGCTAAGGACTTCAGATTGTATTTTATAATAGGATCTGAAATTTAAATCATTGCCCAGCTTTCCTTCATCAAACACAACATGAGCAGCACTGCCCACCTTCAAGTGCAAGGACACCCCAGAAGAGAAGACCCCCACATCTTCTGGTTGACCTTTTCACAGGTCATTCACACAGGCAACACCATTCCCAAAAAAAGCTATTATTAAAATGGGTAATTTCATAAGAGACTGACAGACTCAGCATGCCCCAGGTAGTGAGGCCTGTCAATGGTCTCCTGTCACTAAAATAAAGCGGGTCTACTTTCTTGAAGGTGCCTGTTTCTCATTACTCTTGTATCTGGATGATCCTCAAGCTGATAGGAAAGCTAAAACATTATCTTGCAGATATGGGGAGGAGAAGGGGAAATACATATGAAATACCATAAGAAAATCTCACACCAAAAATCTGTGCCTTTCATGTGAACCATGTCCACAACAATGACAAAGGTCACTTTGTTAAAGAAACTCAAATTTTATACTGTGTAACTCAATAGATTTGTACAACATCATAACATACCCGTTATATCTTCTCAGCATCTTCCTACATATGTTATGCAAAAGCTGGTTAATACATCCCAAATGTTGCAGCTGCTTTATGACCAAATACACATTAGCCTGGCTAGCAATCACTCAGAAAAAGGCTTGTTAGGCAGCTCTTTGCCATTATTATTTCTTTTTTGCTCAAACATTAAACAGCCTCATCCACCTAGATCATAAAATGTCTTCCTAACCCTGCAGAATGCTAAAAAGTGTGCCTGCAGACATCGACTGTCACATCTGGAAAAGCCCACACTATCGTAATGCCTTCAATACAGATTTCATCAGGAGACACATGGAAATTGAGCTGGGTTCACCAAATCCCTTGCAGGTCATTCCACACTAAGCACATAAGAGCTGACTCCCTCTGTTTTAGGGTCAGCTTGGTTTGCAGGTGAGTCTCCAGGACTAATGTTGGGTCAGTTGCCAGCCCGGAGTTATGCAATTTTCCCTGTTCCAGCAATCTTGTCCCTGACTCTGGCTCTGCATGTTTTGGATTCCTTCATCCCTCTGGGACCCTGTGTCTGATTCCTTCTCTGATACTTGCTAGCATGATGAAGTCATATTTTCTTCTCTTGAAAATAAACCTTTGTAGAAACCTCAGGTTTGACTAAAAGTTATTTAACAAACAGTTTAGGTCAAGAGACAGTCCCAGTGTTTGTTGAAGTGCTAGTAGGGACTGTGTGCTCCCTATCTATGAGCTGAGATACCTACTGACTTACGCTAAGTCTACTCTGTCCTGGTGAGGCAGTATCTGGAGTACTGTGTCCACTTCTGAGCTCCCTAGTTTAAGAAGGACAAGGAATTTGAGGTTCTTAGGAACATGGCTTAGTGCCAGAGTTAGGTTATCGTTGGAGTCAATGATCTTGAGGGTCTCTTCCAACCAAAATGGTTCCATGATTCTATTAATTACTGGAGAGAGTTCAGCAGAGAGCTACAAAGATGAGGGGTCTGGAGCATCTTTCTGATGAGGAAAGACTGTGGGAGCTGGGTCTGTTCAGCCTGGAAAAGAGAAGCTGAGAGGGGATCTTATTTATGCTGACAAATATCTGCAAGGTGGGTGCTGAGAGGATGGACCAGACTCTTTTCAGTGGTGCCCAACACCAGGGTGAGGGGCAATGGTCACAAACTGAAACACAGGAGTTTCCATCTGAACATGAGGAGAAACTTCTTTACTGTGAGGTGCCAGAGCCCTGGAACAGGCTGCCCAGAGAGGTTGTAGAGTCTCTTTCTCTGGAGACATTCAAACCCACCTGGACACATTCCTGTGTGATCTGCTCTGGTGACCCTGCGTTAGCAGGTGGGTTGGACTGGATGATCTCCAGAGGTTCCTTCCAACTGCAACCATCCTCTGATTCTGTGATCTGTGAAAAAGAGTGACTAGTGGCCAAAGTCCAATCATCATCTCATCCTCTTGTTTTCTAGTCATCTCCACTCTGTGATGTGGTGTAAAGGCTGCAATGAATTGCCCAGAATCTGTTATAATGATATGATTTAATGGGGGCTCCAGAAACTCACTACTGCACATCTTGTGTTTTGCTCTGGCACCAGATGTTGCTGGGGAAGAGCAAACCCAGAAGACCCCTCGGCCTGCGGTTGCCCTTCTCCAGCTGATGGAGCACAGATCAGTTGGAAGACTGCCACGCACTTCACAACAATATCTTCAAATGATCAAGGTGGCAGCATTATATTTTCCTTGTGAATGCCTCAATCCCCTCCATGGGCTGGAAAATTGTGATTCTGAAGACTTTGCCTACAGAAAGGCTGTTTCCACACAGATTACTACAATATGAAATTTTGCAAAATGTAGACATAGAGAAACATTTCTTCCTAAAAAAAAAAAGCCTCCAATGTCACAAATCCAAGTGCTGGAAATCTTGCTGAGAAAAAGCCTTTTCTCTTGGTGAACATAGACTGGTTTTTAGTCCCAAGTTTGATTTCAAGCCAGGAAGGACAAAAGTCCTTTTCATGAAACTTTAAAATAACTGTGAAAGAAATACAAAGTTTACAAATTCCTTTCAATACTCCTCCTTATTTTGCCATCATTACTGGAAACCCACTGGACCTGAAACCTTTCTGGCTTGAAAACCAATCAGGTGACATTTTTAAATACAGCCTTGAGAAGCAATCAGTGACTTCATTCCTTTCTTTTCCTTCATTGTCCTGCTTTCTTTTCTCCATGGCTCCCGACCCTCTGACTTTCAGCCCAGCCTTAAACCTACTACCTGCCCTTTCATGCACACAAAGGACCCAGACTTCCCACTCATTGCTACAACCAGGCCACAATTGACTACATATGCTTAAAGAAAATACCACACCACACACAAGCTTTACAAGTAACTCCACCTTGAGCCAACCAACACTCCTGATTCTCTTTGCAGATCCTTTCCCATGGATCCAAAGCAATGATGAAGTGGGTGTCAGTGCCCCCATACACACTCTTTTGCACCCTCTTTGCAGGCTGTGAGCTGGGCCAAGAAGAGGTCTGTATCTCTTAATCTTCCTTCTCCTGGCAGGGAGCTTTGGCCCGCTCTTGGAGAAGAGGGCACGTTTCTCCAGCCTGCTCTAGAAAAGGTTACAACATCTGCTTGCCAGGGAAGAAAAAAGCCACAGTACAAGGATCACATCTGCTTTCCATCTTGACATGAAGCCAGAAAAGCCAGTTGGTTTTTCATGTCTCATAGATACTTGTGGAGCTTAGCTCCTCACCTTCTTATCCATGCACCAGGAATAGAGGCTACTGGTGAGGTTTGGTGGTGCCATGAAGGTCTTGTGGGCTGGCTCTCCAGCCCCCTGCACAGCTTCTCAAGAAAGGGAGGCCTCTGCTTCCCCTGCAGACCTCACTTTGTGATACCTAAACACGTCTCCATGGTCTTGGGGATGGTGCTAAGGCCCCCAGCTGAGGCACAGATCTCAGTGACCCAGGTGAACCCCATGCAATGACCTCCTCAGGAGTTTGTTCTTGAACTCCTAGAGCCCAAAGTTAGCTGACCTAAGGAGACGAGGGAAGTTACCCACTTCTGAAACATTTGGGGATCAATCTCTTGTCCTTATTGTGTGCTCCTCTCTCTGAGCAGCATATTAAGGGATCTCATACAGGGATAACAAGTATAACTGAGGTACAGAGATTTCCTGCCACACATGAGAGGTGGGGAAAATAAGAGTTTGCTACTAGTCCTTGTAGGCTAGCTCTCTCATTCTCTTGTACCATTGGGAGATATGGAAAGAAGGTGGGTTTTGTGACCTCTGTTAGTACCTCCAAGGGTGATACATGCTCGTTTTACTCCAGAACATTTGTCTGGGCAGCCTTTCCAACTACACCTACATGCAGGCAAAGTGTGATCAGTGTTTACAGCCTGCCATGGGGGGTCAGGACTTGCCAGGACCTCCATCCTCTCCACCTGTCTGCAAAGGGCTTTGGAGAAAAAACAGTAGGTCAGAAGAGCCAAGTGACCCACTCTTTCTTCCTTGGCTCCTGCCTCAGACTCCAATTTATTAAGCAAGAAGGTAAACAGCTAAATCAAAACCTGACCCGATGTCACCGATGGGGGTGATATGGCTCCTATCCTGAGGTTTTTTACCTGGAAAAAAACCCAAAATGTTGTTTCTTTTCTCCTCACCATTCAACATGTTGTGGCCAGGGATCACTGTCTAAGCTCTCTCCTCAGGGTACGAAATCTTCTGGGAGGCACTGGGACAAGAAAAATAAGTAAATGTGACCCAGCCCTACCTTGGCTATCCCTCAGTGAAGCCTGGATGGACATTTCAGTGCCTCCTGCTCCTCGCAGTCAAAAAGCTGCAAGGACTCACTTCTGAGGAGGCATAAAAAGAGAGGTCTACATGCTATGTGCTGCTGGACTATGAGCTACCACTATAGTGGTAGCAGGATAACCCTCTATGCCTGTGTTACACATCCCCGAGGATCACGAGGGTGATAGTTACATGAAAATGAGAAGATATACCGGAGGGATGAAGAAGGATCTCTTTCAGTACAAGAAGTTTCTAGTGTTGAAGGAGGACCAGGGGACATCAAATGAAGCTGTTGGGGGAGAGGTTCATGATAAACAAGGGAATTAGCTTTTCAGCCAACAGCAAGGTGAACTGCAGGACTCTCTTCTGTGATATGAGAAGGTGAGAGTAGCTTAAGGTGATAATGTACAATTTCAGGAAAGGAAAAGCAAAGGGTTACAAAATGCTTTAAGCCTCCAAGGTTGTGTCTGTATTAAAAGGACAGCTAGAGCCAGAGTAATGGTTCCAGCTTTGTTCCATGATCATCCAGACTGCTTATATCTTAGCTTACTCCCCTTCGTGTCTGAGGTCCACATCAGCTAGTGAGTCCAGACATCACCCATGCATGGTCATCCTAGCAAAAGGCAAAGATCACTGACAAAACTCAGTAGGCATGAAGTCATCTGTTCGGGCAATAAAAACCATCTGTTTGCAAGTTCTGCTGTGCCACTTGCCATGGGCAGCCAGCGAACAGGCTCCAGCCTGGTTTATTTACTAGTCAAACGCAGCCAAAGATGGCAGGTATCTCGGGGCTACACACAGGCGCTTGAGTCCAAGAAAGAAGTGTGATTTCCAACACGTCTCTCTCTTTGGCAGCGCCTGTTGGCTGGGCTGAGACATTCCCCTGTGAAGCACTCAAGGCTGCTGTGATGCTGAGATGCCAGTGGTCCTCATTTAGGCATGTCCATCTGGCCTTGCCCCATCCACTGGCAGGGCTTTGTCTCAACCAGTCCTTTCCCCGTTCCTCTGATCCAGGGATTTTTAAAAAACAAGGACAATGTGAGCTGGGAGGGGTACCAGAAGAAGCATGACACCCATGGCAGGAACACAAAGTCCCATTAGTACCTCACACCTTCCATGAGCAGCAGAGCTGTTGTGGTCGAAACACTTTGTCTGATGGGGTTTCTGTAAGTGAGAATAATGTGGTCCATCTGGTAGCTCCAGAGCTGGGATTTAAGCCCAGCAGCTCAGTCAAAGTCCAAACAGAAAGTTTAGCCATAACTGGGACACCATATTTAAAGGATAATATGTTTTTCCACTCTCAAGCACACTCTCATGAAATCCCGGTTATAACCGAGCACAAAGGAGAGCAGGAAAATGAATTTATGTTTCACAGAGAAATGCCTTTCTTTGACTTATTATGCCCATAGATTTGGTATGTTCCAAAGGAAATTTAGCCAGAACAGAGACAGGAACTGAGCACCAAGAGTTTGGGATTATTATCACTAAATTAATTCACCTAGCTCTACATGGAGTACAGTTACTTTGTTTTTCCCTCTAAGTATACCAAGTTTAATTGATCGCTTAGGAGACTAATCCTGAACTACTCTGGCAATGTGCTGCCTACATCAGAGAGGTTCTGGGCTGTTTTACACAAAGATGAAACAAGTCCCTGATGCCAGTTTCCAATTACTGCTTATAAAGCCCAGGATGAACGAGCTCAACAACAGACTTGGCTTAAGTAGGCAGGTGGAATCTCATCCCACCTTTGATGCTCTTGAAACTCCAACATCATGCCAAAGTTTGCTGGAACTCATCACTGAGAGCAGAAGGCATCCAAAAGGACAGAGGATGGACATACAGACATTTGTGAAGGCAGAAGAAGAATGTTGCAAAAGGCTGATATCCTCAGAAAATCGGGGCTCAAACTGCCACCCCTCCAGCTTGCCAGAGCTGGCCACCTCTCCCACAGCTCTCAACTCTGATAGACAAACTCTGGCCAAGTTTTCTAGATGATTTAGGACATTGCCACTGCCAAGTGTTCATTCCTTTCCCAACCCTCTGCCAGGCATAGCTAAGCCTGTGAGAGGAGAAAATCATGTTCACCGGGTTCTCAGATGCCCCTAATCAGAGGTCCATATATCAATTGTCAGTCCTTGAGTTCATTTGCCCCAGGAATAGATCCATCACCCTTTCTGAGAAAATGAAATACATTAACAACAAACAAACAAACAACAAATATTGATTCCTATTTGCCTTCTTAATGCACTTCCATCACCATGGTGGTGGACACCTATTCCGACCTCTTTTCCTGCTGAACATCCAGCCTGTGGGCTGCATCCATCACAGCTCCAGGTGCCTCCGGAGGCCCCTTAGATCCCTCTAAAGCACTGTGGGCTCCAGTGGAGCTTGCGAGCTGTCAATACCTCGTACAGGATATTCAGCACCTCAGCTTCAAGTCACTTGCCCATGATGTAAGAGGGAGCTTAGACCATTATCACCCAGCTCCTGGTCTGTTCTGCAATGACAAGTCCATCTTTCCTCTTGTTTAATCATGCAAACAGTGCGGGAATATAAAGTATATGGAAAAAAAAAAAAAGAAGACAGCACAAAATACAACTGTATTTTTACAAAATGTTCTTGTAGCTAATATAATACACAGCCCAATGCACTTTACAAGGCAGAGCCTCCAAAAGCTGCTACCAAACACCAGAATTCATATGTTCAGCTGGTATAAATCATTGCTGCTGATTTACACCAGCTGAGAACTAGGTCACAATTGCCTAATTAAATAGCTTCTCTTTGAGCAGAAAGCTACACATTTTAAAAGTGTAACTGTGAATTACTTTATGTAGCTCATTGATGCAAAGAGAGAGAAAGCAAGAAAGTAAGTGAGAAAGCAAGAAAAAGAGAGGAAGAACAAGAGAAGCCGAAGAAAGAAAAATAAAGGAAAGAGAAAAGGAAAAAAAGGAAATGAGAAGAAAAGAAAGGAAGAAAGAAAGGCACTAAGTATTTATTTATTTTGGGAGTTCAATTCATTTCATTGTGAAAGAATGGGGAATTTTGGGAAACCCAGACTAAATCACTCACAATGATAACAGGGTGATACTAAGAGCAGTAAAACTAATTTATTGGGCTGAGCTTATCTGATTCCAGGGAAAGTGAGTACTGCTGAGTGCAGCTCTGACTCTGTTTGCATCTGACAAGACACACAGTTCAGATGCAAAATTACATAAAGCAGATGTACCCCATTAAGAAGCTGAGTCTGAAAATGTACTTCATCCTGCCAAGGCAAATCCTAGTTGAAAACTTTGGACCTTTCAAAAAAAAAAAACCTGCAAGAAGATGTTCTATTTTGGGGTTTATGGCTTTAATCTTTTTGTGTGTCAGTCCTAGTTACAGGGTGATGATAAATATAAACCCACCTTCGCTGGATTTCTAACATAACATAACTCCATTACCCAGCATCAGCTATAGAGGTGAAAAGTCCCCTAGCATGAAACCCAGAAGAACCAGTCCTGGATTCAATTAAAATCCAGAATTAGGTGAGGCTGGCCGGGTCTCAGAAGCAAACCAAGTAAAACACAAATCATATGTTCCTACCCCAGACCACGATAAAAAGTAGAATAACAGATGAGAGGCAGTCAGTTCATCCCTTCCTCGCATCCATCCATCTGTCCGTCCATCCATTGTGAAGATGGTGCAGGGTTAGTTCAGATGGGGATATCTCCATCGCCATCACCTGAAGCTGCATGAGATGATTCTCACCCCCAGGTGCCTGTCTGCCTGACAGCACCTGAAAAATATGTGGGATATGGTATAGAAGGAAAACTTGGATAGGATTTGAGGTCTGTGGAGTCACATTTGATTGTGTTAGAAGAGGGTGGGAGTTTTATTTAACAAAAATTGTGGTGAATTCCCAGACCCATTCCTTTATATCTAACCTATTTATAAACCCACGTTAGTTGCAAAGCTGGGAAGGAACAATAGCTCTGGACTAAAAAAGGATAAAATATACAGGAATGTATCAACCATTGAGGCACTCAATTCTCACTATTGAATTTAGGTGCCTAAAAGGAACTTCAGAGCATCTTACCTCTAAATGCTGACTTTTTTTTTTGCTTTGAAGTACATAAGCTCATAGTCCACGATTCCTTTATTCTGTATTTCATCCAGTGCACACACCATTGAGAGAAGTGTTCAAAAGTATGAGCAGGATATCAGCAACAAGAATGAAGGTCAATCTCGTTAGACTGGCCAAGATCACTCTAAGGAGAAAAAGGATGATGTTGAAAGGATGATCGGTGCGTTTCTATGCAGGAAGATCTCTGAGCTTATCTAAGTCTCCAAAGGTAAGCCAGGGTGCTTAGGCTATTAACCAGCTTAGACAGAGTAATGGAAAATATTTTGGAAGGAGAAATCCTCTACCAGCAATTCAGTGTTAGTGTAAAACACAGCTACTGCATGGCATTCTTTTTGTTCTTTGAAGTTTCTTTGTTTACATTTTATTATCTGGAATAGCCTCTTTAATGGCTGAAAAAAGAAAAAAAAAAAAAAAGAAAAAAGATACTTTGTACAAGAGCAATTAACAATATGAGTCAAGTTCAGGGGACTGGAGTCTGACATTTGATTGCAACCGCAAAGTGGTCAGTGCACTTGAATGGTTTGATTTTCTTTATAAACTCCACAAAAAAGTAACTTTTCTAGTTTCCTTGGAATTATGTGCAAATCCCAAAATGAAAATGTTCCCTCTAATGGAGAGAAGAGGAAAAAATAAATCTAAGCAGCTACATTTACATGTTTATAATGCTTGATTTAATCCATTGAGTTTCGTTGTTTTATTTGTAAATATCTTTAAGCAATTAGTGCAAAATAATAAGTGCCAGCTGTAATTATTTTGGGTATAGGACTTTTACAAGATCATGCTCTGATGCTAATAGTCCAGCTATGCTTAACAACTCATTAGCTTGGCTTATAACAAGACCAAACATTGAAACAGAAGGACCTCTACACCAAGCATCAGGCTAAGGATAAATCTCATCTGACTTCTGACATCTGTTGCATGGATGTCTACATGAAAAGAGTCATGCTAGCTCCCAATGGACACAATTTGCCTTATCCCAATCCACTCTTTGGAGGCACGCCAGGTTTCTAGCGCTCTAGAAATGTCTTTATTGACAGCGCAGGGAGCTGAGGACAGCTTGCTCAACAACCTGTGTAATGTCAGAGTAGGTGAATTCCTCCTAGGGGGAATTCATTCAATAGCTTGGAACTTTTCGCTATGGTCCTGTTTAACTCAGAAGTTTCTCTTGGCAATTGGGGGACTGTAAGGACCAGATCTGGAGGTCCAAGCTAGCCTATGTGTGTCAGTGGCAATTATGAGGCAGGATCAGTCCTGTGGCTTTGGAGAGCTCATTCTTCTGTATCACCCCATTTGTTGGTCCATGGCAGACCTGGAAAAGCCCTTAGGACAAGTGCTGTGGAGCAAAGAAAGTGTCTTTGAGATCTTGCATCACCCTGTTGTGATAGGACAAGGAGTGATGGTTTTAAACTAAAGGAGGGAGATTCAGGCCGGACATGAGGAAGAAATTGTTGCCCCTGAGGGTGGTGAGAGCCTGGCCCAGGTTGGCCAGAGAGGTGGTGGATGAACCATCCCTGGAGACATCCCAGGCCAGGCTGGACGGGGCTCTGAGCAACCTGAGCTGGGTGATTCTATGATTCGATGAAAGGTCAATGCTATTTAAAATGCCCTTGGGTGTCCCCTTGGTGTTCCTCTTCCAGCCCTGGTGGGCAGGGGAGTCCTGCAAGCCGAACACCACTCTGAAGTCTGTCCAAAGCCTCGAATGACACCAGATGCTTCACTGCTGAGAGGACCCCTACATCCAGCAGAGCAAGAGTTATGTGTGGGGGTCAGGGTGAGCAGGGGAGTTGTGCCTGCCTTAAATCAGCCTTAAATTGCAACTGTCAGCTCGACACTTTTATGTCACGCCGGGCGCTGCTCCTCAAGCGTGGATATACAGGGAGTTGCTAGCCATCATTTCCCACTTTCCCCAAATGCAAAGAGACTTCCAGCTCACCCCCCCTGCAGATTTCACACTGCCTGCAGCCGGGAAGGAAGCACCTGCAGAGGTGAGCACCGAGGTGGTATTTTAATCTATCCTAACCAGATGAGGAGTGGAGCCCTGGACAGAGCAGAGAGTTTAGAAGATAAAACAGTTTTCCTGTCTTAAGCCTGGCCCTGGTCAATATGTGCAGCACTTTGTAAAATTAATTGCATATTGAGCAGGTAGTGGAGTGGAAAGCAGCTGCAGGTAGTTGCGTGTTTTCAGTGTCTGCAAGCAGCAAAGAAAGTTCTGGATCCTTCTTTGCACCATCAGCCTCCTAGGCCTGGGGGAAATTCAGTTTGGGATAATGCCCACAGGTTGGTTTTCTTTGGTGATGCAGTTGCTGCTACTGATGACTTTTATAATGACCCAGATTATAGCATCTCATCCTAAATTTCAGTATATTTAGGATAAGCTTAATTATCTGAAGTGCTAGGGGTGTGTGACAGCTCAACCTCAGCCTCCTCAAGGATCAGCTGCTTTCTCAAAATTCATACTGAATTTCAGAGAAGAGACAGATTTTTAAGTCCATGTTATTTAGAATAACCCTAAATAGCTTGAAATTTTGGATGAGATGCTGTAATCTGGGATAATCCTAAATATCTTGAAGTTTAGGATGAGAAACAACAGGGGAGGAAGGAAGCCCCATAGAATGATGGACTTAAAATCTCTGAAATTCAGTATGAATCAGAGTTCAGTATGAATATTGAAGTTGAACTGTCACACACCCCTAGATCTTCAAATGCGGTGTTGTGAGCACCCAATTTTACCTGTTTTTATTTTACATTCCCACCTTTGTTCCAGCCCAGGTTCATTGTTCATCACCACTGAGGAATGCAACAGACCCCATCGCAGACTGAGAGAATTTGGGGCCTGGCATTAAAAAATCTGAAATAAATACGGGTATCCATTTAAAAAAAAAAAAAAGCCCATGTTTTTCAGCAGTCACCACTTAGAGAGATCTGAGATATCGATAACTGGCATTTACAGGATTCAGTTCCCCAAGGTATTCAGTGCTTTGGCCCCGACCCAGAAAAACACTTATACACATGTTTAGCCTTAAGCGCGCGAGCTGCCTCTGTTTGAGTTGTCGCTGTGTTGTACAAGAGGACGGGCTCTCAATGTAACTCAACTCATGAGAGTTTTTAGGTTTGAAGCTCGTCCCTGTGCAAGTGGCAGCACGACAGACCCAGAGCAGCGTTTCAGATCCAGTGGCTTTCTCCTAAGTTCTGCAGCCTTTGCAGCATTTCCCTTCACGTCCCAGCTCCTGGACTCGTGCGATTACACGAGACCCTCTTCTGTCTTTTTATTTTCTTAAGAAAAATTTCAAGGCCATGTGGTTTTGGTGAATACCTTGAAAAATTCCACTTAAAAGAGAAAAAAAACACTCCACACAAGCCAGAAAGGATCTTTAAAATAACTCATTTCATCTTTACAATACAGGCAAAGTACAGTCCACTTACTCTTAACAAAAAGCAAATAAAAAGGATCCACATTGCATACCATTGTTATTATTTTTATTATTATTTTTGCTGTTATAATTAGAAAACAAAGCTAATGCTGCTGCCCTGAACAGGGGATAACTTTTGCTCTAGATGAATAAACCACAGCTCTGCTGAAATATTTAATCAAACTCTGTCTGACTGACGAAACTGGTCCTGAGGGGAAAACAAAACAAAACAAAACATGTTGTACATGTTAAAGTCATTAATCTCAGGTGGATTTTAAGTTTCCTGTTCTTTCCCCCCCGTTTCTCCCAAATCTTGTTTTCTGCTTCGTCTCCCACGTGCAGAGGACAAAGTCATTCCTGTGCTGGCTCCGATCAGCTCTTGGGAGCGAAGCGATGGTGTTTCTTAGCCCCCTGCCCAATGCAGAGAAAACAAAACCTTATTGGTGGGGTGAGAGAGTTTAGAACAAGCGACCCCAGGACTGAATTTTCTTCTTGTTCCCCACGTCCCCAAATACCTCCAGAGCCTCATCCCAGCGTCTTGCCCAAGCAGGTAGCCCAGAGCTGGGCAGCACAAGCCAAACTCACTTGGAGGATGCTAATGGTTGTCAAGAGGGATCTGTCCTCTAGCAGGAAAAGGGATGGTCCCTCAAGGGCTCTTTGATCACTTTCCTGACAAAGGCACTGTTAATTATATTGAGATTTTTGCCTCCTTTCCTGCCCCACTTCCCCTCAGCAAAGGCTTTTGTCGCTGCACATGAAATGCTTGTGGGTTGACTGCTTTAACATGATTAAGACACTTTCCATTTTGCAGACTGAACCAAACAGTCAAATGGGAATTTTCTATATTGAAGGTCATTTACCTACTTTGGGGAAAATCCTGTATGATATAAAACTGGAAAGGGGTGGCTGTGGGAGGGGAATTCATAAAAAAAAATATGAAGCCAGCTGAATGCACATGAAGTCCAAATCCTCACATTTGGAAAGAGCGTTAAGTCCAAACTGTTTTATTAAATCATGGCTATTTTTTCAAACAGATAAATGCTACAAAGCCACCAACATAATACTTTTAAAGATAGCTTGCCCTTTTCCCTCAGGCATAATATTGTAATATTTTCAAACAATTGTATTTTCCCAGTTAGTGTAAATCAAGAGAGCTGTGTAGTAGGACATGGAGCTGGGCCAAACTATACCAGCTGTTAGGATCTGGCAGGGCATGTTATGAGAGAACTGTAGCATCAAAATAATTAAAGCCATTTCATTCAGAAGCTGAAAGACCTCAGTGTTTCATAGCAAAGCCTTGCAAACTGGTTGCAGAGGGGATGGGGAGGGAAGGAGACTGGTACATGACGGTCTTGCCCTGCCATTAGGGATGTGTTTTCCTTGTAAAACTGTTTGTTGACAAATGTTCTCCTAAATACCTTTCAGGCTACGCATGGACAGAAAATCATTTGGCAGCTATTTCTCGGATGCTGGTCGCACTGAGCATTGAAATTGAGAGTAATGACACTTCTCTTTTCTGGCCTCTCTGTGCTTTGCTGCTGATGCCAGGAGGAAAGAATCAGAGACAGGCTGTGAGGAGCAAAGATGCACCGTGAGCTGTTCCACCAGTACAGTCCCATGTTATAGATTCTCTTTTTATTCCTAGTTTGTATTAAAATGAAAAGAAAACAGAGAGCACTGCATCCCTCTCATAGAAAGCCATTTCCTGAAAAATTAGAAAATGTCAGACCATCAGGAGGGAGATGACCCTAATTTGCTGGATGAAGCAGTGCTGTGCAACAAGGGATGCTGGACTTTATCACACCTTGCCCTGTGCATGAGTCTCATCCTGGAGAGGCACATCACCCCGGGCACGTGGCTAATGCAGGGTGCAGCCACTCCGGAGAAGGACCCTGAGACCTCTCATCCTGTCACTTGTTCCCTGGGAGCAGAGCCCACCCCCCCCTGGCTCCAAGCTCCTTTCAGGCAGTTCAGAGATCAGAAGGTCTCCCCTCAGCTCCTGTTCTCCAGCTGAACCCCCCAGGTCCCTCAGCCGCTCCCATCACACTTGTGCTCCAGCCCCTTCCCCAGCTCCGTTCCCTTCTCTCAACTCACTCCAGCACCTCAAGGCCTTTCTTGGCATGAGGGACCCAAAGCTGCCCCCAGGATTTGAGGTTTGGCCTCCACAGTGGCAGTTCTGGGGGATGGTCACTGCTCTGGGCTTCCTCCAAATTTTACTTCTTTGAGGTAAGAGTGTCTGTGGCCCCAGCCCATGTCCTAGGCTATTGGTTTATAAATTTATACCATTACACCAGTTTTTCTCTAACTCTGAGGAAACAGCCTCAGGTTGTGCCAGGGGAGGTTTGAAGTCAGACCTTGGGAACAATTTCTTCCCCAAAGGGCTGTGGGGCATTGGAACAGGCTGCCCAGGGCAGTGGTGGAGTCACCATCCCTGGAGGGATTGAACAGGTGTGGAGATGAGGTTCTTAGGCACATGTGTTGGTGTCAGTGTTGGGTTAATGCTTGACTTGATGATCTTGAGGTTCTTTTCCAACCAAAATCATCTATGACTCTATGATCAGCAGAGATTTTGAGCCTGGATGCCCCAAACTGCAAACCTCCAAACACTGCAGCTGTTTCCGTTCAACATCTGCAGTAACAGACAGATGTGGGCAGAGGCAGACACAAAGCATGAGGTACCACTACGGCTAAAGGTCTGCTGAGGGTTCATTTCCCACCTGATGGACCCACAGGTGCCTGGTAGGCTTACACACATGTTTTTATGCTCTGCAAAGTTATGATTTCTTCTGATGTGGGAAAAGCAGGTGAGGAACACGGGCCTGATACCAAAGCAGTGAAAGGCGGCTGAAAATAATGTGCACATAGAGCATTTCTTCCATCTCGCTATTTTTTTGCCAAGCAGAAAGGCTCAGGAAGGACATCAGCAAGGGAGCAAGAAAAAGAGTCATTACAGAATAGCATTGAAATGTTCAAATTTTTCTTTGGTCAGAACAACCCTGCGTTGTTGGCTTCATCAGAAACTGGAAATAAAAATAAAATTCCTTAAAAGAATGAAAGTAGACCGTTTACATATCTAACGGAGCCAAATCCTGGCTTTGGAGAGCAGTGGGATTTCTGCCACCAGCCTGTCTGCATGTCAGCCCAAAGACACCCACCGCTCATCACACCGCACTGCGGAGACGTTTCAGTCCACCAGCTTTTATGGGGTGACAATAACACAAACCACTGACAAACTACCAAAGGCCTCTTTTTGCCTGCTCGTGGAGGGGGGAGGGAAAGAGGCGAGGAGACCGAACCTGTTACAGCAAAGCAAAGTGGCTGAGGAGTACAAAATATCTGTAATTTTGCTCTATGGTCCCCAATGCTTTTCTCCTCCAGCTCCGCAGGGCTGATCAGGGACATAGCAAATGCCTCCAAAAGAGCAGCTGGGGAGGGCGGGGGGGGGTTGATAAAAAAAAGGATTTAGAGGAAGACTGCAGTGTTATGGACATATTTCCTTCTAGGAAAGTGGCACTGTCAAACCTCATTTGTGTAGGAGTGATTTTCTGGCTGCTTGCAGAACTTTGCTTGGGGAACCGGGTGCCCAAAAATTATCAGAAGGACCTCATGGAATCTGCAGCCTTCTGCTCCTGGAGCAGACATCCTTCTCCAGCATCACCCTTCGTAACCGGCACATAGAGCTGGGTGCTTATTGCAAAAAAAAAAAAATGAGCAAGAAAAGGACCTAAATCTAAGCCAAAACATCCTCTGCACAGCAACTCCTACAACATGCAGGAGCGAGAAGCAAACCACCCACGAGAGGTATTAGTCACATTTGTTATTAAGCTCCTTAGGGGCTGTGGGATATTTTACTGATGAGAGTGATTACTAATATTAAAAAGCAAAACAAGAACAGTGACTCTCCCTTTCTCCAAGTGCTCTGTTTCGTTGTCTTGACTGAGTCTTGGCTAATTCTGCTCAAAATGAAGAGGCTGGGGAGACAGGGAATAAATGAACTTACCTATCCCACACCAGCGAGTGCCTCGAGCCACGATCTCCTCCTGCCCTTGGGAGGGAAAGCAGGGCTGCTTTCCAAGTAGGAGAGTGAAACATAATAATCTAACATTTTGCTGTTGCATCAGTAAGTTCAGCATTTATTTCATACTATTGTTAATGCTTGTTTATAATATATAGATATATTTATGTGGGGAAGTAGAGTAGACAAAAGCATGGTATATATCTTATAAATATTTCTGTATGTCCGCGTGAAAAAAGAAGATATGTACAGCCACAGATAGTGGTTCTCTGCTGTGCCAGGGCCAGGTGAAGGGCTGACACGTCCACACTCTTATTTTGTTCTGGGAAGTTTGCTGCCCTGCGTGGATGCTCTCCCTACGGCCGGGACCAGACCTGCTCCACTCTCTGCACTTTCCTGGGGCTGGGTCAAGAGTTTTGCAGGAACAAAAAGGCAGTGGCAGATTTCCCTAAGGACTTGATGGCCCAACATAGTAGAACATCAGTGGCTAAGGGCATCAAACCCAAAGGGCAAGAGGGAAAGAGAGCAGGAGCTAATTTTTATTTATTTATTTTTTTACTTTTCCCACTGGATTTTGACTTTACTTTGTTACTTTATCCTAACGCCTCCACTACAGTCTCATGGATCCCATAAAGCCTTTTTCGGGGTACCCTATTCTCATCACCTCCGGGATCCACGGGGGTTCTTCAAACATGAATTTGAAACCACATCCAACCCAGAAAAATCATGGACAACTTTTCCTGCAGCAATAACTTCAAAGTTGCAAACCTGTGTAAAATAAAGGTTAAAATGAGCTGTTCGTTTCAGGGGATTGACCTGAAATCTTTCCACCTTTATCATCTGGAGTGGATGCTTCCACGCTAAAAATTAAGTCTTTGGCAAAAAAACCATAAAGGCAGTTATTGCTGAAAACTTGCAGCGTTTTCCATTCTGGGATGGTCCTAATGCAGACTCAGTACCTCTGCTGGAAGGCACAGACAGGTGTGAGCCTTAGTTATTTTCAAACAACAGTTGCTTTTCTTCCCCGCGGAAAGCTTCTAGTATTGTTGCTCAAAATACTAAGGGACTTGATGGCTGGACGTCATTGGCAACCATAGGAAAAATTTTGGAATAAGATAGCATCCCAAATGAGTTTTTGTCTTCTCAGAGAGCACTTTATTCATGGGGGGAAACATTTGTGGGCTGTTATTTTTTTTTTTTAAGGGCCTTAGTTTTACTGGTGTGATTGGTTGGTTGGTTGGTTGGTTGGTTGTTTTTTTTCCCTCCTACCATCTTTCTTCAAGTCTATGCCTTTACAAGATAAATGATGTCTAGCCGGGGAAATGTTTTCTCTTCTCTGAATAGTGCTGGGGTGCCTCTGGCCTCTCAGCTCCCGGGTGGAGAGAGGAGGGTTTTCACTTGCACACGTATCTCTCGACAGTCCTCTCGCACTTTTTACAGGTCACGTAGCAGCACCAGTGGTACTTGCAGTGGCATCGCTCCACCACTTTGTCCATGTAGGGGTTGTAGCCTCTGCCGCAGCACATCAGGTCGCAGCTGTCACTCCCGTTGGAGGTCTTGTTGCATTGCCTGGAAGAAAGAAAATGTGGTGAGCAAGTGGAAATTGTAAAGGGGTGCAAAAATGATCAGAGGGCTGGAACAGCCCTGCTGGGAGGACAGGTTGAGAATGGGGGTGTTCAGCCTGGAGAAGAGAAGGCTTCAGGGAGACCTTATTGTGGCCTTTCTGGACTTAAAAGCAGCTGAGAAGAAAGATGGGGACAGACTTTTGAGCAGGGCCTGTTGTGATAGGACTAGGGGTGACAGTTTCAAACTAAAGGAGGGAGATTCAGTCCAGATATGAGGAAGAAATTGTTGTCCCTGAGGGTGGTGAGAGCGTGTCCCAGGTTGGCCAGAGAGGTGGTGGATGAACCATCCCTGGAGACATCCCAGGCCAGGCTGGATGGGGCTCAGAGAGCAACCTGAGCTGTTGAAGATGTCCCTGCTCATGGCAGGGGTGGCACTAGGGGAGCTTTGAGGGTCCCTTCCAACCCAAACTATTCTATGGTTCGATGAGTCAGGCTGGAAAAAACCTAAAGACCTTTAAGATCATCTAAACAATCCATTAACCTAACACTGTCAAGTCCACCGCTAAGCCACAACCATAAGCACCCTAAGAACCTTGCAGAGCTTTCCAAAACAGTGTGCTGCAGTGGTGCTAGGAGCTGATATCTCTGCAGGATGCTGGGTGAGGGCAGCATGGTTGCATCTCAGCTACAGCAAGCACATGGTGGGGTGAGCATCCAGCCAAGCTGCCTTGCACACATCAAGGGAGGCAGGGAGAGTCCTAGGGGAGCACTCACATCGCCTGCTCAGATGGCCAGGATTGCACTTGTATCACCTGCTCTGACAGCCAAAATTACATTAAACACCTGTTCTGACCCTCAGTTTGGGCTCAGCAGCATTCAGGCTGCCTGTCAGCCAGGACCCAGCTTCTGTACAGGCAGAGGAGCGAAGCTATTGTGATACCTCCACCAAACCGAAAACTCATAGTTCCTAGCAATCTGTATTCCCAGGCAGGCCCCAAAGCTGTCTGAAAGGAGCTGGAAGAAGATGATACCCTAAAGAACAAACACTGGTGTTTGTTGAACACTACGTAACCTGAAAAGGATGGAAGAGGAACCCTGCAGCCACAGAGTATTTGCACAGGCTCTGTGCCAGTGATCCTGGGCTGGGAAAGCTCCTGAGCAGGTTGTTACAACCACGATCCAGCCCTGATATTATCAGGGATATCACAACCGAAACTAGCAGAGCTGGACTCTGCACTTTCTCCTCTAAATGTCTCTCTGCATGGCACAAGCAGATGGGGAGCTGGTCCTGTAACACCCCAAGTCCTGACCCAGGAGCAGGCAGCACGGCAGGAGCACAGTATAGGATGACAAGTCGCCAAATATCACACGGACTTCCACTGCTTGTTTTGCTTCTGCTTTTAATTAAAGCCAGACTTGTTAGGATAAGTCTGCCATTGTGTGGGGTTCCCTAGCTTTGTCCTCTTGCAAGCAGCTGGCTTGAGATTTTCAGAAGTCATGAATTGGGAATCTCCTTCAATGATCCATTGATCATGGATCCCCAGCCATTCTCAAAAAAACAGCTGTTTCCTTCTCCTAAAATACTCCAAGTTGAGTCACTGGACATGACAGAGCAACAGGCCTTGACTTTAGGATTATCTTAATCATGTCATAGAGATGCTGTTTCTCCCTTGGCTGTAAAGATACCCAGAGTGGAAGTCTTCATGTTTGCTCAGATGTTTGGCTGGGCACTAGTGCTGTAGGGTAACATCTCATGATATACCCAACACCATAGGGCTGTGAACTTGATGTTGAGCCTTGAAACTACTGTAAGACAGGCAGTGTGGAGAATGGGGGAATTGCTGACTTCTCTCCACAGTCTTATTCACAGAATCACAGAATCAGAGAATGTTAGAGATTGGAAAGGACCTCAAGAGATCATCTAGTCCAATCCACCTGCTGGAGCAGGAACACTTAGATGAGGTTACACACGAAGGTGTCCAGGTGGGTTTGAATGTCTCCAGAATAGGAGACTCCACAACCACCCTGGGCAGCCTGTTCCAGTGTTCTGTTACCCTTACTAAGAAGAAGTTTCTTCTCAAATTTAAGTGGAACCTCTTGTGTTCCAATTTGAACCCATTACCCCTTGTCCTACTGCTGGTTGTCACAGAGAAGAGCCTGGCTCCATCCTGCATGGCTATTTTGGACAGAAACACTCTAAGGCTGGTTTGGGGCAGGGAAAAGAGACAGGAGCATGAGTTGGACTCTTGAACTGACTCCATTAATAGAAGAAAACAAATCCATTAGACTTATAGGAATTCCTCATGAAGTAATGTTTTAGGAGAAGTTACAGGATTAATGAAGTGTTGAGATCTTGTTCTTGTTCTTCCCTTACTTTTTTCTGACTCAGGCGGGCCTCCTGTTTGTTGTTTCTGACTCGCATTCCTCTCCAGGTTCAGTGTTTAAAGACCCCCCTCCCTGCTCTCCTTCTTTCAGGAGTGTGTGTAAATATTTACAAACCTTTGAAAACCTCTACCGAAGCCGAAGTCTGCAACCACACTGAGCATGTTTACCTAACGCTGAACCAAAGGCGTTGTTACCGCCCCTGCGAGCCGGGGCCCCAAACCTCCAAATGACTCCTTATAAATGTATTAGTAAATGCATTAAATATTCAGAGCAAAGGTTCAAATGTAGGCATGTTGACATTAGAAGAGGGGAGGGTATTTGACAACTTTACTCAGCTTTACCGGTGGATGGAAAGGTTGTTGCCTGGAGGTTCACCTAGGGAGGATGGAGACCCTGCAGAAGCACGGTGATGGATGTGCCACCTCATGCTGAGAGATCATTAAAATAGTCAAGAAAAAGAATACAGGTCCACTCTGACTCAAGTTCACCACTGAGGATAATCACTCGTCAAATGTACAAGGCACTCAACAGTCACATTTACCACATTCAAAACTCTTCTACCTGCTGTATTGAGACCTGGGAATCTCCCTTTTCTTGCATCCACTCCTGTGGTTTGTAAAAAGTGGATCTACTAGGAGATACATTTTTCCATAGCTGACCCCATCCCACCCAGTCTGAAATAAAGAAAGGAAAAAAACGAAAACCTTACTGAAAAGTCCCCAAGCTTCCTTCAGTTTTGGATAAAAGAACAAGGATGTTCTGGGTGGATGAGCTGAATAGCCAAAAGAAAGCTTTTGACCACATCCTGAGACTGAATGGGCTTCTAGAAAATTTTCCTGACAATGCCACAAACCAGAGACTTAGTTTTCTTTTCTAAAGCAGAGGCTTGGATGAATTATCTTTCTTTTTCTTTAAACAAGCTGAAACAGAGGTACTTCACCAGCTGTGTCTATACATAGAAAAAGAAAGAGGGGGAAGACAAAGGAGCCCAAAGACCAGAGTTTACCCACAGAAGCTGCCCCAGAGCATCTGCTTTCAGAGCCCACGGCTGCGATCTCACCAGGCTCCCCGCTGATGGGTTAAGTTCAATCTCATTTATTTTGGGCTTGGTCCAGCACGATTCCAGCAACTCAGAGAAATGCCCTCCTCCTGAGCCTCAGAGAGAAAATACGAAGGCAGGAGATTGCATCTTAACACAACACCGTAACCTCTAGAAGCACTTGGAAGATCGGTGAAAAACGATGCTTCGGCCGTAATCCCAGCCAAGGTCCTGGCTCAGGGACAGGCTTTCACATTGTCACAGTGTTTTCTCCTTCTTTATACAAGAAGGGAGAAGGTCAGCCCTGCTGACTGGACAAATCCCACTCAATATGCCTGTCCAAAATCTCCCCCTTCCAGTCCTCACTTGCAGAAACACTGCAGTACATCGCTCCCAGAGCTCAAACAGCTTCATCATGGGGGTGGCTCCTCAGCAGAGATGATGAAGGACATCTCAACACTTCCATGAGTCTTCCCCCAGATGAAGAGGCTAAGTCATCTCAGAGTTATCTCCTGGGGGATTTTAATTTTAAAACCTATAGCAAGACATCATACTTAATTTCATTGTGAATCCCAGTTCACTTCTGTCCCATCAGCAGATATAAGGATAGATTTTTTTGGTTGACAACAAGGGCAAGTGCTGGATTTTGCACCTGGGACACAGCAACCCTGGCTGCACATACAGACTGGGGGATGAGATGCTGGAAAGCAGCTCTGTAGAGAAGAATTTGGGGGTTCTGGTGGATGGCAAGTTGGACATGAGCCAGCGGTGTCCCTGGCAGCCAAGAGGGACCCGTGTCCTGGTGCATCCAGAACAGCATGGCCAGCCGGGCAGGGAGGGGATTGTCCTGCTCTGCTCTGTGCTGGTGCAGCCTCACCTGGAGCATTCGCTCTGTGCAGGGCTGGGAACACAGGATAAAAAGGATATAAAGCTACTAGAGAGTGTCCAGAAGAGGCTACAAAGTTGGTGAAGGGTTTGGAAAGGAAACCATATGAGGAGAGGCTAAAGTCACTTGGTTTGTTCATCTTGGAGAAGAGGAGACTGAGGGGAGAGCTCATGATGGCTACAGCTTCCTCACATGGGGAGAAGGAGGGGCAGGCGCTGATCTCTTCTCTTTATCAACCAACAGCAGAACCTGAGGGAATGTCAGGAAGATGTGTCAGGGGAGGTTCAGGTTGGACATTAGGAAAAGGTTCTTCACCCAGAGGGTGCTGGACACTGGAACAGGCTTCCCAGGGAGGTGTCACGGCCCCAGGCCCGACAGTGTTCAAGAAGAGACTGGACAACATCCTCAGACACACGGTGTGAACTGTGGGGTTGTCCTGTGCAGGGACAGGAGTTGGACTCGATGATCCTTGTGGGTCCCTTCCAGCTCAGGACATTCTAAGATTCTATGACAGCTGGCATCTGAGAGCCAAACTGAGGCCAACTCTGTACTGTGTCACACACAATAATGACATATGATGACAGGGACAGGCCAGATGTTGACTGGCACCTCACTCCCTCAGCCTTATTGATAAGCAGAACCTGCTTATTAGTACATTAGAAAAGTTGTTCTGGGTCACAGCAGCCACCTGCCTGGCTCCGTACATCTCCCACTGGCTGTGGGACATGCTGTTCAGGGAGGAAAATGCAAATATGGACACTTTCTGTCATCATTTTCCTCAGCCTTTTCCTCGCAGTAGATGTCCCATCCCTGGAGACATCCCAGGTCGGGCTAGATGGGGCTCTGAGCAACCTGGTCTGGGTGAATATATCCCTGCCCAAGGCAGAGGGTTGAACTGGATGGGCTTTGAATGTCTCTTCCAACCCAAACCATTCTACAATTCTATATATCACCAGCATCTGGGATGTTGCATTAGGGATGATAGAAGGTATGTTCCTGCCTAGGCATCTCAGGATCCCCTTGTGGGCATCATGGCCATGGGTTTGTCTCATCTCTTTGTCATCTCAGGGAAACCATCTGCCTCCATGAACTCCAGCAGCCAAAAGTCCCAGAAGACAGTACTGCTGTGTAAAGAAATAATTTTTTTTTCTTTTAAATCAAATTCCTATTCATTTCTTTAGTGCCTCTTGCTCTAGTAACATCATGTTTTACAGCAGTATATAAAAGAAAGAGAAAAAATAACTCAAATCCCCCAGGAGGTGTGTAACACAATGGACACTGGCTAAAAATACATCAAAGTGCACAACTTCATATAAGATTTTGAGGGCAGGATCTTAACTACTTTTAAATTGCTTTCTCATCCACAAGGAACAACTAGAGACTGACACTGAACAACTGTACGAAAGAGCGTTATCAATAGTACATGTCAGCAAGAAGATGTCAAGGGAGACCCTGGAATCAGCCTGTATTTTCATTAAGAAGGAGTAGAGAGTGAGCCTAAACATTTGTGGAAAACGCTGGAGCAAAAGTAGCTGAGAGCATTTTGTGAGAGTGGATTAAAATGCAAAGTAAGCAACACACTTTGAGAAAGATCCAGATACATGTGGGAATGTTCCCGGGAGGGTCAGAGGAGCAGTTCAGAAAATAGAAAAGCTTGAGGGAACCAACTTAGAGAAGTTCGTAAGAACTGTCTTCCCATCTATAAAAGATCATTGCAAAAGGAAGAGAGAATAAATGTTCTTTATATGCAGAGAAAAGAGGACAAGAAACAACCAGTTTGATTTGGGGAATAAAAAAGTGAATTTAGATTAAGAAAAACATAATTCTGAGCACAGGAAAGCCCTGGAAAATGTTGTTTAGGGCAACTGTTTGTAAGACCAGAGTAGACAAACATCTTCAGGATCAGCCCAGGTGGTCTCAGTTCAGTCTTGCTCCTAAAAAGATCAAGCTCCATGGAAAGTCATTCCCAACACTGATGTTCCCTAACTCCAAGACTGTTTCGATGCAGAGGGACTAAGTACATATTTTTTATTGTCTGAATTCAATATCTGCTACAATTTTACTGCGTGAAATTACTCTTTCCGCCAATGAATGTATTATTCACAAATCTGGTCAGGAAACTTTATGGACAAATCCAGGTCTCTCAAACTTCTCCAGGGATGAACTGAGAAAAAGCCCAAGAAATCACAGCTGGACCAACTGCGCAAATGGGCACCAGCTACAGGCATGTTGCCCTAGGAAAGTTCCTCCACTGCAGGTGAGAGAAACTGAAAGCCACAATTTTCTTGACTTTCCTTTAGTTTGAAATTCTGGTGTACTCACAGAATAATCATTCGCTATTTGTTAGTCATCGTTTGTTGGATCCCATGAAAAAAGGGCGGTACATCTGATAACAGTTCCAAAAATTACTAAATCACAATACCCATTATAACCAAGTGAAAGCCGGAGTTCATCGTGTTGCCTCTTGCGCCCTCACTAACAGAAACTAAACCAAGACATAACCAAAAAAACCCACCAATTGCTGCTGTCTACCCGTAACTACCACTCCTTGCTGTACAGGTATGAGTGTTAAGAAATGTCATGGCCCGCATAACCATGCAAGCAAAGCATGTTTTCAGGGTGGCAGGAGACAAGTGCTACCAAAAACAAAGGCTGTCACTGAACAGGGAAAACCACTCCATCCTTTTTTTTTTTGCAGAATTTGATCAATGCATCTGTTTGGACAACCAAGATGCCAAAAGAAGTAACCACCAGCCACCAAGTCTTTGCAGTCACCATTGAGAAGCAGATGCGTGCTCGGATAACTTCATACATGTTCCTATCCAAGAAAACATACCAGCCTAAGACACCTTGGGAGACACTTAAGACTAATATTTTTTATTGCAAAAGAAAGAACAAATATGTGAGCAATGAGCAACCACCACAGAATGGCCATGTTCTTTGCCAAAGTGTGTCAGCTAAGGAGCGGTGGGTGATCAACCCAATTTCTACAGCATTAAGAGAGCTCCTTCCCATCTTCAGCAAGGAGGGAGGAGCTTTTGCTTGGCTCCATGACTGCTCTGGGAAAGGTCAGTAATAAACAGCTCAATTATCTCTACGAGGCTTCAAGAACTGGAGATTTTTGCATGCACGGCAGAATTTCCCTTTCCTTGAAAGCTTTTGAAATATGATACACTGCACCCTACTGATAAATAAGGTTAATGCTTATGCTTCTTTTCTCACAAAAGACATCTCAATTTTATAATCCGCTACTATTTATCATTTACTCAAAGCTGCTGTAATAAATTTCTCAGGCAGAAGAAACTGAACTACCTTTTTAAAGGATGAGTTATAGGGTGCTTCTGTCCAAGAAAGCTCTGAAATGGGAACACGCACAGTTTTTCCCAGTGGTTAATTTGTTGTATTGAAATTTGTGCAGTCCCCTTGCTGCTCCACGGATCAACTTCTTCAGATTTTTCTCCAGGACATTTTTTATTGTCTGTGGAAGTGTGAGGTGACATATAAGCACATGGAGTTTGGCTGCAGTCGATAAAGGCTGTGGCTGCAACAAACCTGTTTGCTGGAGGTTTGGATAATGGTTGCAAAACTCAGCTCCTTAATCAGATTTTGAGCACTTCAAAGAGGCTTCAAATCTCAGGTTCAGGTTCACCTCCCTGGCTTTGAAATCAGGATACACCCCAAGCTCTTGGAGGCATGAAAATTTCCAAACAATTTCTAATTTCAACATGAAAATGAGAAAGGCTGAGGTTTCTCAGAAAACATTTCAGGCTTGTGCAAAACAAGGCTTTGAAATCCTTTCACACAAGAGCTCTAAAAGGCATTTGATTAACGGACTGCACATTTTACAAGTGGATTTTCATGCAGTTCCTCTACAAGGTAATTGAATTCCCTTTCCTGCCTGAAAAACACACAGTAAGTCTGCATAATGTGAGGGTTAATTAGAGAGATGGAAGCCACCGATTAGATTATCCCTTCCAGCCACCTGCTGGTGCAGGATTGTTCCCTACAGCATACACTGAAATTCAGTATGTCCAAGGTGTTGCAACCGAGCCATCAACCTCTGTCCTGCTTCCAGTATGCTCTGAGTGAGCACCAGACCTGGGGCACAGGGAGGGAGAAAAGGACTTTTTCTCCATATGATGCAGAACTACTCATTTGTTGTAAGAAAAACACAGCAAATGGAACTTTTTAATCCAGTAACAGGAAAAGACATGGATCTGTGGGACATGGGCCAGAGGAGCCACAGAAATTATGCGAGGCTGGAACAGCTCTGCTGGAAGGACAGGCTGAGAGAGTTGGGGTGTTCAGCTGGAGAAGAGAAGCTCCGGGGAGACCTTAGTGCGCCTTTCCAGACTTAAAAGGGGCTGAGAAGAAAGATTGGGACGGAGTGATGGTTTTAAGCTAAAGGAGGGGAGATTCAGGCACATAAGGAAGGAATTTTTTACACTGAGGGTGATGAGACCTTGTCCCAGGTTGGCCAGAGAGGTGGTGGATGAACCATCCCTGCAGACATCCCAGGCCAGGCTGGATGGGGCTCTGAGCAACCTGAGCTGGTGAAGATGTCCCTGCTCATGACAGGGGTGGCACTGGATGAGCTGCGAAGGTCCCTTCCAACCCAACTTGTTCTATGATTCTATGATAAAAGGTGTTGTTAATGAGGTCCTGTCCTGTCTGCCCCCCTTTGGAGGTATAAAGTGGTCTGGAAAGCTGTTGAAGATGCCCAGATCAAGGTCTTCTAGAGCATAGTGAGAGAGGTCTTCACTGTAACATTTAATGGGCTGATCCCTGCACCCATCATCATGGCTATAAAAAAGCCAAAAAGGGAATAGGCAGGTGGTGGGAGAAGAGAAAAAATGAACCGAGGGACCACCAAGAAAAATCCCTTTTTGATTGCATTTGCCATAAAAGACCCTAAAAATTAGCTTAATAGGAAACAATGGTATCTCCCCCCAGAAGATTTTGATGTGCATAAGGATAAAATGTTAAGATGCCTCCGGGACTTGACTTGTAAAATAAAAACCTGTTTGGGCTATTTTCATGTGAGTGTTTTTACATCTTTACAGAACCACATTTTTCCCTGCTCTCTCTAACAGCATCCCTTTTGTGTTCCTTCTCCCTCATCCCTGTCATTAGCCGCTATCTCTGCAGCCCTGTGGCCAGCTGGAACAGAGCCACCACATTTAAAATACATTTAGATGTCCTCTCCAGGAGAGAAAAATTGAGAAGGGAAAAAAGCATCCATGGGAGGAGGATCCCACCAGGAAGAACCGACCAATCTGCAGACACATTATGTGCATTTTACACTTATTTCCTCTGTTAATTTAATGCAGAAAAGGGGATTCTATGGCTTGTGTTACACCTGCAAATTGTGTTACACCTGCAAATTACACCAGGCTCAAGAGCTGGCAGATGGATTTTGATGAACATGAGTGTAACTACACATGACCTTAAAACTTGTCCTAAGAGGTGCCTGCAGCTCAACATGGGACTATCTCACCATCCTCCCCTCCCACGGCCATCACTGTCTCTCACATCTGAGAATAAGGAGTATTTCTTTACAGGTGTATTTTGAAACTCATCCCCTCCTGCCTTAATATCTCGGTTCTCTAAATCCTCACTCAATCTTACTTCCCCTGGACCCTCGCCTGACAGGCTCACAATCACCACTGTCACACAGATCGGGATAAACCGACACCTGCAATACACATTTTCCTATTCTCGGTAGAAAAAAAAAATAAGATCATTTAAGACCTTGACATATTTTTCATCCTTTGCCGGGATAAAAAGGCCAAATCTGCTGTAAAATGAAATTAGATGAAGACACGCCTCCCTCCTCCTTAAAAGGATTTCAGCACATGGAAAATGTTTTGCTTGGCAAATCTGTAATGAATTCAGTTTGTTTTTGACACATCCTGTTAATTTCATGCAATTCCTATAAAACTAATCTTCAAATAACCTCCACAATTTTTTCATTGCAAACCAGAATGACAAAAACAAAGAGATCTTTTTCAGAACACAAATTTGTCAAAATCCATAAAAACCCACAAAAACTTCGCTTCCACTCAAATGACATTTTCCCTCAGAAACCAGTTTCAATGCATCCTTTTTTCCCTACAGTCCTCAGTGATTCATAAACATCTTCACTTGCTAATTACTGCTCCACCGCTGGGCCAGCAATGAACGTCAACCTAGTGTTCCCACCACAGAGCAGTTGTAGAGCAGTCCAACCACTGGTTTTGGTCCTAATGGAGGATACAAAACTGTAACTGCCACAAAATATCAGAGGACAAAAAGGACACCCTTGCCTCACTCAACTGTCATCATCTCCTGATCAGCGCTACCAGTTATATACAAATATATTGTCTACAGAGTTGAGGTTACAGATTAAATGGCCACTGCCAAAGGATATTTTCTAAAGTCCCCTCATTAAACACTTACTATGAATCAAAGGAATCCAAAAAGGATGTACCTTTTCTGCATTTGGATCATTTACTTTGTTTCTGTCACAGTAAAACCTTCACTCATCAAACTTTTCAATACACAATGGGAAGACCACTACATCCAACAAGAGATAAAATGGAGACATTCCACAATAGTGTAGGTGCGTGCATCTTGCAACTTGATTGAGTCTCCACCACAAAATAACACAAAGAGCAAAGAAGAATTACGAGAACTATCTGAAGAAAGCCAAGCACAGCAACTAATGACACCACTGGAAATCCAGCCTTTGTAACCACCTAACAAAAAATCTGGAAACGCAGCAAAATTCTGGAAATATACAATTATTTGGCTGTTGAAGGGTCTGCTGCCCACCTAGAGATGCTCAGACTGCTGAAACATGGAATTGGTTTGTCTTGGAGGGAATTAAACAGGTCCTGGGAAAAGACAAGTGTGTCTGTTGCCTCTGAAAGTGAGAGTACTGTGCCCAGTGGAGGTGTGGGTATGATGACCTCAAATCATGAATATTAATGGGATGAAGAAATTCCTCTGCAGAGACATGAGCAAGACAAACACACCTGGATTTTTAAAATGCAGTGGAAGAAAAATTCTTAAAATTTACCTTTGTAGTTTACAGGGCTTTCTTAAGGCTGCCTGGGAGCACTGGTCCTAATTGGGTTAACACTTTTCTACTTAGAGGAGTCTTAAAGTAGAATAACAACTCATCACGTCAGCAGTGACTGCAAGAAGTGACTTAGAGAGACTCAAGACAGTAAAAAGCAGCTGCTTGATCACTACAAGTTCCTGAAGAGGTGAGTTGCCTAGGGAAATTCAAAAGGTATCTTGGTCCTGCCTATGCAATGCAAAAAGTGCCTGCAGCCTTGTCTTGGACACAGCCACCACTAACAGACTTGAGCATCCATGGACCGTGCCGTATATTAGAGACATTCTTTACCTGCATGTGCTACCTCATGAATTATTTGCCTCTTATTCATACGTGTTCCTCTCTTCCCCTTCTCTCTTTAGAGCTCAGAGTGTAGTCAGCACTCGCTGCAGAAACCCTCACCTGTCCTGTGTCCCGTGTGACCCCACTTTCTCGTTCTTCATGCAGAAATCGGGCGAGCTCTGCAGGTAAATCAGCTCTGTCTCTTTAACCGGCCTGATATCAATATCCTTTGGCACGAGGTATTTGCGTGTGCCCATGGGCCGGTGAACGACCTTGGTGGCTGATAAATACTTGTTTTTGAGGTCCAATGCAATGTCTCGCAGCTCTTGAAGGCCTTTCCAACAGGTCTTGATAGAGCATGACCCAGAAACTCCATGGCACTTACATTTCATTTCAAGAGAGGCTTTCAAGACCTGCAAAAAGGAATGCAGGAGTTAGGAAATGCCCTTCTCTTTCCTTCAAATATTCCACAAACTTGCTAAAGAAGGCACTTTTTTAGCAGGGCCTGCTATAGAAAAAGACTGCTGCTCTGATTTCTGCTCAGTCACTCTAGAGTAGCTGCTGTGCAAAGGGAATGAGATCCCAGAGCTCCTTGGTGATCACTATCAGCCCAGGATTACTTTGACCAAGGCATCTTTGAAGTCAGCAGACACGAGTATTTTGAATTTCGATCAGATATCTACACAGGGCTCCATTTCGACCCCCTAAATTCCTAAGGAGCTGAAAATCAAAGCAATCCATAAATACGTAATTAACATCCATGTCTGCCTCTATCAGCTTTGGGCTTTAGGTAACAGGGATGTCAAGGCTCTGACAAATTCAGGGCACCCTCACCTTGCCTTTCTGTTGGCCATGGGGACAAAAGAGCATTTTACTTTGGTTCTGCACTACCCTGATTTCTGTAGGACGTGGCAGGATGCTGCCAGAAAGGGGTGAATGCACCAGCTGTGGCAATGCTACATCCCAAACAAAATTTTGCCCGTTGCAATTAAAATAAAAACTAAGGACATTACGAAAATATTAACAATAATTAAAAAAAAAAAAAAATATATAGAGTGTGAATGGTGGAGAAAAACACCCAGGAGAGGCAAGTTCAGCGTGGTTGTGCTCTGCAAAGGTGAGTTCAGGCCGTAGCTACACAGTCAGCTGCCAATTTGCTCAACATGCTCCAAGTTGTATCTGCTCTCACACCCAAGCACAGGCAGCCCTAGAAGGACTAAGCTGGGTGGTAGGACCAGCCTAGGGAACCCCTGCAGCCCCAGAGATGGGCGCAGGGCTCAGCTTTACAGTCCCCCATCCATTTCTCCAGCTGCAATGGGGATTTGCACCTCCGTGTGCCCCAAGTACAGCACATGGTACGTATTAACCCTCCATTAGATGCAAGCTGTTAAAAGCAGCTTCTGCCAGATATGGGAATCATCACTAGAAAAGTAGTTTGAAGAGGAAAAATCAGCCCTCCTGGCTGCAGGGATGGCTGGGGGGCAGCTGCTGATGGACACATCTGGCAGATGATAATTGCTCCACGCTCGCACAGCATTTGGTCTGTGCAACGCCCTTGGCAGAGCACGACGGGACCCATCCCCACCACAGCTCCTGGGGTAAGCAAGCCAGAGCCATCCTTGACTGTGGAAAGGGTGTCAGAGACATCCCACCCATGGTTATATAGGGGTGATAACAGTGTTCAGGACCTCCCGAGTCCCAGCATGAGTTATAGAGCCACAGTCTTCAGCAGGCCAAAGGAGTTCAGAGCAATCTGGGAGAAACCTGCCCCTTTCACTAGCTGATAGAGACACTGAACCTCACAGAGCGACCAACCACTACAGATGATTGTATAAGTACAATAACTCTAGTGGATTTGTTACCTGTCTCCCTACTTCACTGTTGTGTAGATGCATCAGTTTATTGGCTTGTGATCCTGATTTTTTCATCTTCATGGGAGCATCTGAAAATTTGGACCCCATGATAAGACCATAGTTGAGGTTGTCTGCACATCCTCCCCATCGATACCCAGGTCCAGGTGTCTCACCTGGGATGGGACCACAGGAACAGCCAGGGAGGTCCCCGGTGGTGCAGGCTCTGGCAATGGTGTGGCTGATGGCAGCAGCAGAAAGGGCATACACAAATGCTGACTCCCTTGTGCCTGGAAGAGACAAAAACTCGAGCTCAGCCTCCTAGGACAGCTGAATGCTCCCCAAACAGAGACCCACATAATCTGTACCCCACAGAACAGCAAACACACCAACTCACTGCAGCTGAGACCTCCCATGGCATCACCAGCTTGCAATACATTTCCTAAGTGAGCTCTTTGACATGATACAACATCCTAACAGGGCAAAGACACACACCAGATTTACACAACTTGCCCATTGTGGTGTGATCGGCTCTTGGAGCACATGAAGAAGCACCCCCATGGACTGTTCTATCTCCTTTTACACTTGTGCTGGATGCTGCTTGTCAGCAGGTCATGGAGCTGGCAGTCATGGAGATGGGGGAGGTGGTGGCCATAGTGCCGCAGCACAAGTGTGCAAGGATGCTCTGACCCATAGGAGAGCTGACTGCACAGCTTCACGCATAGCATGGGGTGACTGACAAGTCTGCAGGTTCTGAACAGCAGCTCCATGGCTGTGAGCAAGGGCATCATAATTCCTAATGAGATGAGCAAACCAGATTGGAGGCATGCTTTTAAGCAGGAGACAAGGTGTTGGATTCGAGAGCTTCTCAGCATGACTGGCACCATAATGATGAACATGGTCTCAGAGAACAGAAAAATTAGACTATGTGTCAGGCTGGGAGATGAAGGGATGGAGAGCAGCCCCCAGGAGAAGGACTTAGAGATGCTGGTGGGTGAAAGATTAGACATGAGCCAGCAATGTGTGCTTGCAGCCCAGAAATCCACCCGTGTCCTGGGCTGCATCCCCAGCAGCGTGAGCAGCAGGTGGAGGGAGGGGATTCTGCCCCTCTGCTCCGCTCTGGTGAGACCCCCCTGCAGTGCTGGTCCAGCTCTGGGTCCTCAGCACAGGACACACATGGACCTGCTGGAGAGGGGCCAGAGGAGCCCCAGAAATGATGCGAGGCTGGAACAGCTCTGCTGGGAGGACAGGCTGAGAGAGTTGGGGTGTTCAGCTGGAGAACAGAAGCTCCGGGGAGACCTTAGTGTGGCCTTTCCGGACTGAAAAGGGGCTGATAAGAAAGATGGGGACAGACTTTAGAGCTGGGCCTGTTGCAATAGGACAAGGGGTGATGGTTTTAAACTAAAGGAGGGAAGATTCAAGTTAGACATGAGGAAGAAATGTTGTACCCTGAGGGTGGTGAGAGCCTGTCCCAGGTTGGCCAGAGAGGTGGTGGATGAACCATCCCTGGAGACATCCCAGGCCAGGCTGGACGGGGCTCTGAGCAACCTGAGCTGGTGAAGATGTCCCTGCTCATGGCAGGGGTGGCACTGGGGGAGCTTGGAAGGTCTCTTCCAACCCAAAGTATTCTATGATTCTATGCAGTCCCTTCATGAGACTCCTGGCAGCACAACCCTTCCCAGCCCCAGGACACACACACACACCCCCCACTGACTCTACTCACTCATGTCCCCGTCTGAGCCAGAAGTGCTGTTTACCTCTCTCTAAGTCCAGCAGGTAGTTAGGAGCCAGCTCAATGGAAGAGCAGTTCCAGCGCATGTCTGAGAAAGTTTTACGACAGGTCTTTATCACTTCCCGTGCTGCCTGGATGATGGTCTGCATTAGCTCCAGGTTGCTGCGGCACAGCTGCACCTGGGAAACCACCAAGCCTTCAAGCTGCTTGCAGTGCTGGGTTTGATTCAGGGCCAAAGCCGAAGGAGTCTTGGACAGAGCTCTGAGGAGACAAGCACATGCAAAAAGGCATTAAAACCAGCAAAAAAAAGCTAGTCTTCAGGTCATTCTTAATTCCTCCACTACCTCCAGTACTTTGGCACATGTTCATCTTAATTTTAGCTACCTGAAAATAAGAGCTTACTTTAAGCTGGTGAGAGATATGGTCAACTTTTAAGAGTGATTTTTCTCATCTAAAGTAGGTGTTTAAGGTATGTGGGAAGAAACACCCTCTAGAAGTGCGTGTTTCTCTCCATCATCTCGGGGAGCCTGGACAAAGCTCCTGGGGCACGTGCCAAGTTGACTGAATGTGTAAATCCTTATGGAGAGGGGTTATTTTTGCTGAAGAATGAAGAGGATGGGCATCCCAACAGAGTGAAAAATGACCCATCAGTTCCACGATAACAGAAAGCTGGATTTTCCAAGACCGTGGTATTCAGGAAAAAAAAATAATAAAAAAAGAGTAAAGTTGCTGTTATCAGTGTTTTGCATTCAGCATCTGTCTCACACACTCTCTAGGGATTGTGCTAAATGTCATGTAATCAATTATGGAAAAAATATCCCCTGCAAAGCCTAGGGAAAAGCCACCAAGCTTGCAAAACAGATGCTTTCCCTTAGAGTTAACGCCAAGGGCCTCCACCAGTTCCATCACTGTTGCACATAGATAAGTCTCTTTCTCCAGCTTCCAAAAATGTAGAGCAGAAGCACAGTGAGAGTATACACAAAGAGAATACCATGGTCAGAACTGAGAAGGGATCCACTAGCACCAGCACATTTGTAACCACAGAAGAAACCAACAACACCCTAAAAACCTCATTGATTTTTCTAGTGTGCAATTCTCAACGTTTCCAGGTAAAAAAGAAAAAGGCAGATGCTGCCATGCATCGCACAGGGCTGTGTTCTTCTTTCTTAAGCACCCACAGCGATCAGCAGAAGCCTGGTGTGTAACTCTCTTTGTATCTTTATGACCTGCTTAGGGCAGTCATAAATGTTATTCATTCCCATAAAACAACTTTCTAGCTGGCTGCATCAGTAACTGGCATCTGATCCTGGCACCACAACTGCCTTAACACATATTTCCTTCTCTCCTTGTTAAATGTGTTGCCTTTCAGTTTCATCCTAAGCCATCTTGGTTAGTTTGGCTTATTAGCAGACACATTTCTGGGCGCATTTCACTTTATTACTGTAACATCCACGTCCTTCAGAAGTTAAATGGGATGGAAACGGAGCTAAAATTGAGCCCTAACCAAGATGGGGGAGGGGGGGGGGTGGTGGTATTAGCTCTGATCTCTGACTTTCAGGAAAACACATCTATGTTCCACCAGCTCCCTCTGGGTTGGCTTGAACCAGCTGCTGTGTATGTTGGAGCTCTCTCTGGGTTCTTCATAACTGCTAAGCCCAACTCCTCTTCCAGCAGGGAAAAGCTACCATCCTTGCTAGGCCTGAGTGGGTCTGCACTGACAAATTCCCGAGCTGCTGGAGTTTGGCATTTCTGACACCAGATAATCAGTGGCAAAGTTGGAAGGGAAACCACCACTCTGCTAGCTATATAAATATATACATCATACATATATTTAAAGAGGTCCATTAAATATACAGCGAACAGAAATTTCGGCCAATGAATTTCAAGGGAAAGGAAAATGTGGAGTATTTAATGGTCTGAAACTCTGCCCTGTTGTTCATCTCTGTCCCTTGCACACTGTTCATAGAATCATAGAATGTCCTGAGTTGGAAGGGACCTGCAAGGGTCATTGAGTCCAACTCCTGTCCCTGCACAGGACAACCCCATAGTTCATGCCATGTTTCTGAGGACGTTGTCCAGTCTCTTCTTGAACCACTCATGGTGGTCCCTCCTCAGCCCATGGAAAGAAAAAGCCATGTCTAGAGAGTAAATAACCTCATGTGTTTTTAAGATCTACAGCAGGATAAGGTGATTCGTGCCCTAGTTCTCATTTTCTGCTCTGGCTATAGAGGTAACCCAGGTACTGAGCTCGGATGCAGGCATCTGGAGTGTATAAGCACAGAGTTGGGTGAGATGAGTCCAATCCCTAGCACTTGGCACCAGAAACCTATGAAAACTTATCCCAGAAAGCCTATCAGCAACTCTCAGGAATGGGTGAAGTGCAAATCGGGCAAGATGCCAAAGCAGCTCATCACCAATAGAGTAAAAATGATAAATACTCCAGCACAGTATGTCCCAGCAGCAAGATAAGGAGAAAGGGTGAGGCAGATGAAATGAGAGACCTCCATAGCCTGAGCTTCGGGCAAATGAGGAATACTTCATCTCTGAGAGATGCTATACTACGGGGCACCAGCTCAATTTTCTAATCAGAGGTGCCAAGTGACACTTTAGAGAGCTTGGGATGTTTCACCTGGCCCTCCAGAATGATGCGTGGATCTCCTACATCCTGTACCACATTTTCTAATCCTCTACAGGGGCCTTCAGCATCTTTCAAGGACCTGGAAGCCTACACTGTAACACCTGCATCTCATCATTACAGATAAGCCAGAAATAGCAGAAATAACCACCTACAAGTTGGGATGAGAGCTGAATTCAGACTGAAACTTATCCCCACTGTGAAAAACAGGGGATGTGATACAATGAGATCATATTATTACAGATAGTCTGAAATGGTCTCCATTAGAGAAGCAGATCTATAATGCAACAAGAAAGAAATTTGCTTTGTGGAAGAGGGGAAAGTATCTGCCAGACGGTCAAGAGAGAAAGGACCATGGCCCTGTTGGGGAGACAAACTCAGTAAATGGCAGCAATGGCTGTTTCTCATTGAATGAGCCGAGCACCAGGGAACCCGCCAAGAATAAAAATGCAAGACGCAGGAAGGTGTTTTCTGAACATCTCCCAGGCCTGAACTTCATGCCTTTGCTGGTGAGAACCTATAATTGGAAACATCTCCAAGTGTCGGGAGGAAAAAGTAAAGGGTAATGGGGATGGAAAAGAAAACTCACAGTTACTGGAGTTGCTTGCCGAGACCGAAAAGTGCATTTATAAATCACAGATCAGGAATGTGAGAGGCCTATTAGGTCATTTAGTCCATGCCCTGACAGCCTAGGTTTGCTCAGTCTCTGTCCTACATTCAGAAATGCCTTCTCCACCCCTTGTCACTTCAAACCCTCCCCATGGAAAGGCACCAACCCTCCCTGTTCCCCAAATTCTGGCAGGACCAGGGAGGGATGCCCACCACCTGCAAAGGACATTGTTGGGGAACAAAGTCCATTCATAGGGCAGTGGAAAGGAAATAACCTTCCCCAGAAGAGTCTTGTCTATGGTGGGATTTGGTGGTGGGTCTCTACTCCATCTCTACCCAGTCTCCATTGACCACCAGCAATGGGAGGGGAACAGCCAGCCTGAACAAAGCAGCTTTCAGGGAAGAACAACCTTTAGCCCTCAGTCTGGTAAAAAAAAAACCCTGATAAACATCTTTCTTTGGACTCACACCCTTCATCAAAGAAGCAGCACGTGGGGATTTTACCTGCTGCCATCCCATAAGTGCTGCTTTCCAATGTTTCCTCCTGCTAACATTGTGCTCTCCTCCCTTGACTCCCCTGCCCCATCCTTCATTCTCCAGAAATCTGGGGACAACTGAGAGGTGGGTTTCTTTTTTTGTTTGTTTGGGTTTTTTGTTTGTTTTTGGGTTTGTTTTTTTTTTCTTAACATACAAATTTGACCCATCCCTTTAAATAAACAGGCCCCAAACCAAACATCTCCTGCTTTATATATAGCATAGCAGCGCTTTCAATTGGAGTTATGGATACTGACAGAAAACCATAAACGTAATTACAGAGGAAATATGATGCACAGATGGATCATGACTTTCGTTTACTCTTTTAATTATCTCAGGCAGTTAATAAATTCATTTGAAAACATGAATGCTCTACAGTGTTAGGTCCTTTGAGAGGTATGGGCTCATTCCTGCAGATCTGGGCTCTGTGAGAAGACTATTCATAGGAGCAACAGCTTGGAAGAATTACCTTCAGATCTGAGCAGACATGGTTTGGTTTACAAGGAGCACTGTGCGTTGGACACCGCTCCTGGTCAAGCCAAAAGGAGAAAAACTCATTGAATTGAGTGTTTCAGCATTGGTGCCCTGTAAAACAGCCTTGGAGGGTAGAACGTTCTCCTCTCTGTCTGATGTGGGCTCTCTTGAAGGCATCTCTCCATCATCCCTTGTGTGGTGTTACCCAAGAAGGTCTCACAGAGGGACTGTTGGTGAAACCGTGAACTTCTGCTCCAAATTGTCTGCTTGTTTTTTCATGAAAGCACCCTTGTTTTTATGCCTGTTCTTAAACCCCTTAATCTTCCAGGGATTTGGGTGAAACAAGATTTAGACGAAATTACATGGCTGTGGAGAGTGAAGTGTGCGGTAAACTTTACTAAAGAGAGGCGGTGATTGGGGGCTTTTTGCATTCAATCTCATTGAAGGTTTTTTTATCTTCAGGAGCCTCATTTTCCCAGGTTTTCAACTGGAAGAGGCTCACAGGATTGTTATAATAACCTTGTGTAAGTTCCTGGTAGTCAGATGCAGCCCATGTCCTTGCCACCCTGCCCTGCATCAGCCCTGGCCTGGGGACCACAAACACTGGGAAAGCCACCACATCCCCTGGTAAACGCGTTCAGTGGTTCTGCAAAGCCTTTTCAAAACAGAGAAGAGGGATTTAAAACGAAATAAAGAGGAGAAAGAGGGAGAGGAGTCGGGGTTGGGGGGAGGGGAAATAAAACAACCCTGAAGTAAAAGCTTAAAATAAGAGCTGCTTTCAGATACGGTGCCAAATCCAGCGCTGGCAGTAGTGGGCACCAGGCCATTGACTTCCAGCCCAAGCCCGACTGAAGTCAATGCCAGCGGCGAGTTGGCTCGCCGAGCACCGGGGAAGGCCATGGAGCTTTGTCAAGTTTTCCCGAGCTGCCTACGGAGCGAAGAGAAAATGCTTCAAAGCCGTTGTGTCCCCCCCAGCTTCTCCTCGCCCCCACCGTCCCCGTCCTGCAGCCTTTTCACAGCAGCTCATCTAGCAGCCCCCTTGCCAGGCAGACGGTCTCCTCGCAGGCGCCCGTGCCCCCGTGTCCCATCTCCCCCTTCCCTAGTTGAAGGAGAGAAGCAGAAGCTGCTGGGAAGCACAAACTCTTTCCATTTTCTCCCCCGCTTTCTGCTGGCTGCAGAAAGGCTGCGGTGCTGCTTGGGGTTGGTGAGCTGGAGGACACCCCGGGTTCATCGAAACGCATGGCTGAGCCACCTTTTGTTCCCAAAAGGCTGTGATTTAACCGTGGGAATCGTGCAGCAAAGCTGACCTTGTAAGCTGGGAATGGTGCTCAGCTGGGGATGGCTCCAGAGGGCCATGGGGCATGTCCAGGCCAACACAACAGGGACAGGCAGGGATTTACCAAAGTGATCAAGCTCCACTTAAAAATGATGGGATTCCTAATGCCACCACTTGCTATCATGGGCTGGTCCTGCAAGCCATGCAAAAAAAAAAACCCACCTGCTGTATTTGGCCTCTTTGCAACCACTCACATTGACAGTGACAACACAGAGGAACAGTCCAACCTGTGTCTCGCCACCTGGGCAGAGGAGATGCCAACACCCAGCAAGGCAGAAGTGCCTTGGAAGCCACATCCCAACATCTGCAGACATCTGCAGCATGCACATCTGGCTGCAGCTCCCTCTAGTGCTCATCTGGCTTTCAGCTCCACTCAAACGAGATGCTTCAGCAACCTGCTTGGCCAAACCCAAGCTGCCCCTAGGAAAGCTAAAGGGGGTGCAAAAGGAGAAGGATAAGGTGATAGAGTTCCTACATGCATTGGCCCTAAGACATCTCCCACTTAAACCAATAGCTGCCTTGACTTTCCAGCCACTGTGATGCAAGACAAGCACTGAGAACCACAAAGCAATGAAAAATAAAACAAACACACACACACAGCAAACCCTGCTCTAAGGATAGGCGAGTGTTTGCAAGAAGTAGCATGCAAAAATAAGACTCAGGGGCTCATATGCATTGAATGGAAAGGCTGCTTCCCTATGGCAACCCTGATCCTGTAAAGACCTGTCCATACCCTGGCTTTACACCTGAGCAGCTTGCTAGAATTTGGATGGAAGAGGCCAGAATAAGAAGTTTCTCCAGCAGAAAGCAAGTTTTTGAGATGTAGATCATCCCTGCACCGCACTGGATGCTCAGCGATCAACGCTTCCATGGCAGGGAAGGGCAGGGTGCCAATTTACAACATCCGGGGACCTGGACCACAGAGCTCGTAAAAATAAGCCAAATAAAATAAGAAAAATAGTTCCCTTTTACCTTCTCCCCACTTTTCCTAATTTACAGATGTTATTCGTATTACACGGAAGTCCTAAATGGCCGAAAAGTGTGTTTTTCTTCCCCCCTTCCCCCATAATTACATCACACGCTGAATCAAAATTGAATTTCCTATCACCTTTCATATCAGTTGCTCCCTGTTCCTCAAGCTTGCAAACCCAGCACACCAGGCTGGCAAAACCCACCTCCTTATCTTCTGCCCTCCCCTCCCAAATCCTCTTTGAAGCTCGCCTCTGGCATCGTGCCTACAACAACTGAAAACATCTCGTAGCACTTTCCTCCCTCTTCATCCCATCCTCTTTTTTCCCCCTCTCCGTCCACTAGCACAGGAGGGTTTGGGTGTACAAAACCCAGGGTGTGAGTCCAGGGCTGAGATTGCAGCTCTGAGGTATTACTCGGCATTCGGTACCATCGATTTCTGTTCACCAAGAGTTTACTCATGCAATTTCCAATTCACCAAGAGTTTACTCATTCAATTTCCAATGCACCAAGAGTTTACTCATGCAATTTCCAAGGATGATCCCCTAGAACCAAGGATGGCAGCACCGTTGCAGTGGGGAAAAGGGAGTGATGAGGAGGGGGGGAAAACTGACCCATGTTTCCATAGAAAAACAAGGGTGTGGAAGGGAGGGGAAACAGCAAATGAAAACAATTAAAAAAACACATAATTTTTAGAAATCCCGGCTGGCAGCATCCCAGTTGCACCAAGTTCCCTGGGACAAGGAGTGCAGGTCTCCATCAGGTTTTAAACAGGTGTGAGAGGAGGCCCAGCAGCGCATCTGGCTGCAGTTCATGCTTCAAATGCCACTTTAATCCCAGCTTTCATCTTCCCCACTCGCTTTTCGATAGGGGGGATATGTCTGCTGGGAAGGGGAGGAGCGGCAACCAAAGTGTCTTTCCCCCAACTGCTTCTGCCTCCACCCCAAAACAACCAGCTTAACCACTTACCAACCAAACAGCTGCTTTTCCAGCCAGGCTATTAGAGACCTTGCCTTGCCTTCCAGCTTTTTTTTGTGTCTACAGCTTGTCACAGCACTATCAGTTTCCCTCTGAAGCTCATCTCGCCCCTGTCCTTTGAAGGAAGCCAAGCCCTTCACTCATGATTTAGGACTTGCTTAAGTGGGACCCTAACACCAAGTATATAAGTCAGCGTCTTGTAAGATGCTGAATCAGGGTGCCACAAACCAGCTTTATTTCTGTGCTGCATAGAAATAAAGGTCACAAATGAGTCCAGGTTCTGCCAGCCCATGGGCATGTTGCTAAATGTCTTACAGAGAGGAGATGCCCACCCTATGCAAGATGCTGGATGTATGCAAAGCTGAGCACCTAAATACTCGAGAAAGCTGGCAGAAAGAAATAGCTGGGCTATGCAATTTAGTTGTAGTGACTATTAAAAGGTGTAAAGCCGAGACAGTGAAGAGCAAATCAAATGATGACTCTTCTCTACCTCCAAGGTGGTCCTTGGAGTATGGAGACAGCAAACGTAAGATGCTCTAAAGTAGGTGACTATTCCTCCCTGACCAAGTATATTTAAGCACCTTATGAAGGGGTTCCCCCTGCTTCACTTTATGCATATAAAAGGTGGATGTGTGGTCTCTACCAGCTCCCTGCAGTCATGTCATCTCCAGACAACACCTCTTGACATTTCTGTTGGATGTCTCTCTTCAGAGCAGGTGAATCCCCACCTAGAAGGTCCACCTTCCCATGACTGCATGCAGGGCAATGAAAACACTGGCTCCAAGCAGACATCTGACTTGAAGGTGCCCAAATTCAAGAAAGCCTTTACAAAAGGTGGCATGGAGAGAGCCTCAAGTGACAACGATCGGAACAGTGGAATGGGAATTGGACATAGTACAGAAGAAGGAACAAAAAAAAGAACCTCTCATCTCAATTTCCTCACCTAGCCCCAAAATCCTCACTTTGACACACTATACCCTCTACAACAGACTCTCCATGGCACTGCATTTTATTGTGCCTTTTCTTCTACAGAAGATGCTCATTTGAGGCCAGCCCACATCCCATTATTTATTTTGCGCACCGCTTCAGAAAAGACAGATCACTCATCAAGGATGTGAAAACAGATGGGTGTTGGAGGGGCTTATTTGTTTATTTTGCAGTAAGCAGCTAATTGATTGCTTGCTTAAGCAAAGAAATGAGATAGCGATGTTTTCACTTTGTTTGCAGTGACATTACCTCTGAGGAAACTCGATCCAGACTTGACCACACTCCCTGATATTCCTTCACCCTCCTCTCCCACTTCTTCCCCCCACCCCGGCTCATTTTTAACACCCTTTGCAAAATCCAAAGGTTAAAAGGTCCGCAGAAAAAACATGTTATCTGTCAAGCATCCCCTGTGGTTGGAGATTGGCGGCATTATCTTAGTTGCCGTCCCTCCTGCTCTCAGCTCCTACTCAGCACGACCAGCGGTCCCGGTAGGAGAATTTCCTAGCGTGGCAGGAGCTAACGCTAGAAACTTCATTAAGTGGCTCATGTGAGCGCTCAAGTGTGTGCCTTTCCTTCGGTATCAATGAGGGGAAGAAAAAAGCGAGCCTAAATCATGCATATTTTGGAAAAGAAGATGGAGACATATTGTTAGCACAAGCCCCTAGTACACACACTTGAAATCAATGAATGCCCAGAGAAACGCAGCACTTGCTGCTCTTTAAATGGCTTTACAGTGTGCTTCAAATAGCAGTTGCAAAAATAAGAGACCAGCAATGCCTACAAAATACTTTAAAAATGCAGAGAGAGATAGCCAGGTACTTACATCCATTTTATCCCATAGCAAAGCCCTGTCTGCAGAATCAAAGACAGAAAACCAGCTAAGAAAAATCGCAGGCTCGGCTTCATTTTCTCCACTTGCTGAAGGAAATCGGCTTCTCCGAAGGAAAAATAATAATAAAAATAAGCTTTCCTAATTTTCTGCACGATGTATTTCCCTGCAGTTCGGGTGTTTGCTCCTCCTTGGAGATGAACTACCTGAAAGGAGAGAAGGAAAGAGCACGAGCTACAGTTAACTCTGAAGTTTAGCGAGTCGTCGCGAGAAAGATCTATTATCCAAATTGCATAGGAGTGGTTTATGAATCACGAAAAAAAAACGAGAGGTTTGGATTATCCCCTCTCAGTCCCCTCCCTCGCCAAGCCGTGATACAACCTTTCGAGTCAACAGACAGACAAACCGTATGGCTTGAATTACACCCTGAGTTATGGTCTGATTGTGTGTTTCCATTTAACCCTGCACATGGCAAGACTTCATTCACTGCTTCGCTTTTTTTCCTCCCTTATCCAAAAGGTTTGTGTAACTGCTTGAGAAGAAGGAAAAAATTAAAAAAAAAAATAAAATAAAAAAGATAAATCTTTAGACGAGCCCAAATCTTCAGCTATTCATCTCTCCCTTGCCTCCAGATTTCTTTTATTTCTCCTCTTTTTTTTTTCTGCAGAAAGGATGAATTATAAAAGCTGCATTTCCCGGCTTAACGCAGGTGCCCGTGCCCTGCAGATGTTTCGGTCTGATCTGTTGCAACAAATGTGTTTTGCTCTTTCCCTTCTGCTTTTCTTCTCACCTCATTAACTCTGCCTCTCACTTCTTCCAAGTCCTCGGGCACCTGGAGCTTACGGAAAAGAGCTGCAACTTCGTAAACAGAAAATCACATTTCTGACTTCAGGGGAGCAGCCAAGAGGAGACAAAAGCTCTCAAGGATTCCCCCAAACCTCCTTAGGGGTTATTTTGTTGTTGTTTTTCCTCTTCTTCAGTCCAAACAAATAAACAAACCAGATGCAGGACTTAAATTCTTAGAGGGGTTCTCTCTGTCTCCGGGGCACTGCTTGCTTATTTTAGCAGCGGTATTAATAGCAGTAAATGGGTTTCCCTTCAGTTATTCACTTCAAACGCCGCTCCGGGCTGCTTCTTGTGGTCTTTGTGGTGGTTTCCCACCCCACCAGAAAGCCAATAATAAAATAAACAGAAAAACCTGCCTGCCACATTGCACTTCTGGAGTCTCACAGCCCCACGTTGTGACCGTGCATCCCCCCATGTCACCCCCTCAAAGGGGTTTGGGATGGGACTGGGAATCACTGGAGTGGTCAGCATCACTTTGGGGGACCCTTTACCCCATAAAAAGCACATCCCACCTCACCCCCAGCTCTGGATATGTCCCAGCTGCAGCTTTCTGTCTTGATACCCCCATTTGGGGAGCAACCGAGTTACAGGGGGGGCAGGAATATTTCTAGGTGTTTTCTCTGCCTTCTGCAGCATATTTTTCCATCCAGGCTGTTTTTTTGGCTGTCACAACCTGGTGCAAAGGGTTACTAGAGAAGTGCTGTTATTACAAAGGATTTTAATAACCTCTAGGGGCGAGTTCCCGGCTCCCTTGAAGTCCGAGACAAAACTCCAACTGACTACAAGGGAGGCAGGATTTCATCGCCACGGGTTGTTTTTCTTTAATGCCTGCTCAGATTTGGGTTTGATGTGTCCCTTGAAGGCAGCGCTCCCATGAGCATCCAGCTACACTTCTTGTTTCAGGGTATTTCTCTATCTTTTCATCTCTGGAAGCTCTTTGCTTCCCCCCCTGCCCCAGCCCTCCACAAGCACACTGGAAACCTTCAGCCCTTAATCCTGCCCATGCCTTTTAGTGTCCATTTAGATATTTCAGACTCCTTATCTCCCTCCTGTGAACCGCTGAACGACACAAGAGTTGGGTGTAAAATGTCTCAGATGGTCTAAAACCCCTCTTGCTAACCCTGACCAGACAACATCATCCTCTGCTCTCACCCTACCTTTAAAAAAAAAAAACCAAAATCACAATTTGGGGTTTCCACCCCCCCCCCCATAGGAAGGAATAGAAATTATCTAAGACCCCTATCCCCACCCCAAGAGCTGCAAGCTTGGCCTGCAATTGCACCCCTGTTATTTGGGGAGGTAATAATGCCTTTTTCCACTCAGTCCGGCACAGGTTACATTTGCAAGAGGAATTTGCAAGGGGAGGGGAGGGGAGGGAGACTCTTTGGGGCAGACGTGATGTTTACAGCTCTGGAGAGCTCTGGGTCACTGATCAAACCAGCAGCAAGTGGCCTGTGGACTCCTAAAAACCGGAGCCGTTTTTAACTCAAAAGCTCCCTTTCCTCTTCACCCCGGGGCTGTTTGCAACCAGCCCCAGCCTTACACACAGAAAATAGTCCCATCTGACGCCTCCGAGAGCCTCGTCCCAGGGATGAGAACAAGCAATATTAACTATATATAAGGTGTGAGTATTCATCTCACATTTTTCCAACTTTCCCACCCCAAAAGGACGGACATCCACCTGACCCCCTTGCCAGCCTGCGGCTCTCACCGGGAGTGCAGTCGCCTGTTTTAGGGGTGGCACATCCCCAAATGACCTGCAGTGAGGATGGGGAGCACGGACGGGGAATGGGGAGTGGTTGGGCTGCTTGCAGCCCCCAGGTCTCCCCCTCTCCCTTGCAGATCCTGGGTCTCTTCTCTCCTTTGCAGCCCTCTGCACCTCTCCTCCCCATTGCAACCCCTGGGTGTCCCCACTACCCTGCAGTCTCCCAGTCTCTTCTTTACAGCTCCTTGTATCTCCCTTCACGCTTGCAGCCCCGAGTCTCCCCTCTCTCTTACAGCCCTCAGATTTCACACGTCCCTATATCCTTCTCCATCTCCCCTCTCACTTTTAGCCCCCACGTTTCCCCTCTCATTTCATCCCCCAGGTGTCTGGTTTCCCTTGCAGCTCTTGGGTCTCTCCTCTCCCCTGCAGCACCTGGGTCTCAAGTCTTTCTAGACCCCCTGATTTGCCTCCCTTGAAGCCCTCGAGTCTCTTCTCTCCCTTGGAGCCTCCGAGTCTACCCTCTCTCCTGCACCTCACCGGGTCTCGGGTATCGCTGCATCCTCTCTCTTGTAGCATTCAAGTCTCCCATCTCCCTGCACCCCCCGGGTCTTCCCTCTCCCCGCAATCTCCTGGTCTTTCCTCTCCTCTCCTGTATCCCCCCGGGTCTCCCCTCTCTCTTGCAGCCTTCAAGCCTCCTCTCTCCTTGCATCTACCCCAGTCTCCCTTTTACCTGCATCCCTCCAGTCTCCCCTCTCCCTGGCAGCCTCCCAGCCTCCTCTCTCTACACCCCCCCGCCCAGTCTCCCCTCTCTCCACAATCCCCTTCGGTCTCCCTCTCTCCCCTGCAGCCTCCCAGGTCTTCCCTCTCCTGCTTTTGGCCACATTCTCCCTCGCACCTTCGGCATTTCGAGGGGCTCCCGCAGCTCCCGGCAGCGGTTTATAACCCCCCCATCCCGGGTGTCGGTCCCCGCTTACCTCCGCCCGGGCTGCGCGGGCGCGGAGGGGCCGGGGGCTGCGCGGGGGCCGGGGCTGCTCTGGCGGGGCGGCCCGCGGAGCCGCCTTATATGCGGCCTCCTCGGCTTTGATATGCGGCGTGATGTCAGCCCGGATTAGCATAACAAAGGGCTCCGCGAGGAGAGCTCCGCGCCCCGCGGATCCCCCCGCGGGCAGGGCTGGGGCTCCGCGGGGCTCCGCGCACGGGGTGGTACCCCCGCCCCGGCAGCATCACCCCCTCCGTCCCCGGGACATCACCCGCTCCGTCCCCGGGACATTCCCCCCTGTCTTCCCCGGCACATCCCCCCTTCCTTGCCCGGGACATCAGCCCCTCCTTCCCCGGAACATCACCCCCTCCGTCTCCGGGACATTCCCCCCTGTCTTCCCCGGGACATTCCTCCCTGTCTTCCCCGGGACATTCCTCCCTGTCTTCCCCGGGACATCACCCCCTCCGTCCCCGGGACATCACCCCCTCCGTTCCCGGAACATCACCCCCTCCGTCCCCGGGACATCACCCCCTCCTTCCCCGGGACATCACCCCCTCCGTCTCCGGGACATTCCTCCCTGTCTTCCCCGGGACATTCCTCCCTGTCTTCCCCGGGACATCACCCTCTCCGTCCCCGGGACATCACCCCCTCCGTCCCCGGGACATCACCCCCTCCGTCCCCGGGACATTCTCCCCTGTCTTCCCTGGGATATCCCCCCTTCCTTGCCCGGGACATCCCACCTTCCTTCCCCGGAACATTTCCCCGCTCTGTCCGTGGGACATCACACCCACTTTCCCCGGTGCATCCCCTCCCCTTCCCCGGGACAACTGCTGCTTCTTCCCCGGGACAACTGCCTCTTTTTCCCCAGGACATCTCCCCCTGCTTCCCCGGGACATCTGCCTCTGCTTCTTCGGGACATCTCCCCCTCCTTCTCCGGAACATCCACCCCGGCTTCACCGGGGCATCTCACCCTCTTTCCCCGGGACATCTCCCCGCACTTCCCTGGGACATCTCCACCTGGTTCTCCAGGACATCATCCCCTCTTTCCCCGGGACATTCCCCGCCCCCCGTCCCTGGGACATCACCCTCACTTTCCCCGGTGTATCGCGTCCCCTTCCCAGGGACATCCTCTGCTCCTTCGCCGGGGCATTCCCCATTCCTTCAACGGGATATCTGTCTATCCTTCTCCAGGACATCCTTTCCCGGGGCATCCCCCTCTTCTTCCCCGGGTCATCCCTCCCCCTCCTTCACTGGGACATCCTCAATCCGCCCCCCGCTTCCCCGGGACATCATTCCCCTCTTTCCCCAGGACATCTGCCTCTCCCTCACCGGGACACATCCCCGTCCTTCCCCGTGACATTCACTCCTATGTTTCCCGGAACACCCCTCTCTCCTTCCCTGGGGCATCTCGCCCCACTTCCCCGGGAAATCTCCTCCTCTTTCCCGGTGCATCTTCCCCGGGGCATTCGTCCCTCCTTGCCTGGGACATCACAGGTTTACAGCTTCCTCACAAGGTGAGGAGGAGGAGTAGGCGCTGAACTCTTTAGTGACCAATGACAGAACCCAAGGGAATGGCAGGAAGATGTACCAGGGGAGGTTTAGGCTGGACATGAGGAAAAGGTTCTTCACCCAGAGGGTGCTGGACACTGAACAGGCTCCCCAGGGAGGTGTCACAGCCCCAACCTGACAGTGTTCAAGAAGAGACTGGACAACGTCCTCAGACACACGGTGTGAACTGTGGGTTTGTCCTGTGCAGGGACAGGAGTTGGACTCGATGATCCTTGTGGGTCCCTTCCAACTCAGGGCATTCTATGATTCTATGATCCCTCCACACACACACTTCCCCAGGACACCCCCCTTGCATAGCTGTGGGGAGGGTGGGGGATGCCCGGTGTTGGTCCCTGGGGTTGGTTGGATTCGGTGCTGCAACCATTAACGGTATTATTCTAATGAGCGGTTAATGATTAGCAACAAAAATAGCTAGTCCGCCTTTTCACCGGAAACTTTTAAACTCTCCCTCTCCAGAGGGTGATTAGCGCTCGCTGGGCTGCACGACCGGCTTCCCAATTAAAGGACAAAGATACTTTTCATGCACGGGGTTGTCAGGTGGATTTTTCTTCTCCTGCGAGGCTCAGAAATCACTGCGCGGCAGTGCTAGGGCCGGCGAGCACATGTCCTGCCCGATCGAGTCCTGCTGTCAGCCCTCAGGTTTCACCACCTCCTTTTCTTTGATCTGGCTTTAATCCGTGGAAAGTTCAGATGGTGAGGTCTGACTTTTTTTTTGCTTTCACGTCAGTATTTGGGATGGTTGATGGTTGTCTGCTAGAAAAAGAGAAAGAAAAAGGGAAAGAGAAAAGGAAAAAAGGAAAGAGGAAAAATAAACCGGAAAAAGGGAGAAAAATAAGAAGAAAAAGAAGGAAGGAGAAAGGAGAAAGAAGAAGAAAGATGAAGAAAGAAGAAAGAAGAAAGAAGAAAGAAGAAAGAAGAAAGAAGAAAGAAGAAGGAAGAAGGAAGAAAGAAGAAGAAAGAAGGAAGAAAGAAGGAGGAAGAAAGAAGAAAGAAGAAAAAAAAAGAAGAAAAGAGGAAGAAGAAGAAGAAGAAAAAGAAAGAGAAAAAGAAAAAGAAGAAAGACAAGAAAGATGAAAAGAAAAAAAATTAAAATAAAAAGAAAGAGAAAAATTAAAAGAAAAATTAAAAGAAAAAGAAAAATTAAAAGAAAAAGAAAAAAAGAAGAAAAAGAAAAAGAAAAAGAAAAAGAAAAAGAAAAAGAAAAAGAAAAAGAAAAAGAAAAAGAAAAAGAAAAAGAAAAAGAAAAAGAAAAAGAAAAAGAAAAAGAAAAAGAAAAAGAAAAAGAAAAACTTAGAAAAAAAACTTAAGAAAAAAACACAACTGGTCTCTCAAACTGAGGCCTCACAAGTCTGAAATTAAGACACTTGCGAACAAATGGTGGCTGGTTGCAAAAGTACCTGTGTCATTTTGCTCACTGAGTTTAATAATGGGTTTCAGGTGAAAAGAAAGAAGAGAATAAATGCTTTAGTCTCAGGGCCAGGAGCCTCAGAAAAAATTTCCTAAAGGTCTATTTTCGGACCAGGATAATATTTTTATATATATTTTATGTCCCTGTGCCGGAAAGATAGCATTCACATACACAGGTCGCTAATGGGCTTTCCTATGTGAACTGCAAAGAACCCTGTATACACAATCCCAAATTCCCAAAACCACTATATTATTTGTTTAAGACCCAGTTTTGCCAGCAGCTTTGCACAGTATGCCCATTTTTCTTTCTGTGACAGTCGCCCATAAGTGCTCAAACTACTCAAGACTCCCATTTCCCCATCCCACTGCCCCCTGAAACGTGTCCCTACAAGGAGGAGTTTTTGTCAGGGATCTCCAAGGAGGACTTATTTACATTGCCTGGAATATCTACTGCAGTCCAGCTTGCTGTGCAAATGCCCTGATTTCTGAATTAATAGTTTTTTTCCAAATTACCTTAATTTTTAAAGGGCCGTTGGGAACATGGAGTTGTTATTCATCAATAGGAGCAGAAGTACTAAGTAGCAGTAGCTGTAATACTCGTGATTTCGCAGCAGGCACCTGCTGTGCTTGGAGCTGTGCGAACACAACACAGCAAGGCAAAGTCCTACAACCGGACCTTCATGGTCTAAATATCCATGATGAGAGTTGAATGGCCAGAAATGATGGCACAGAGGAGGAATATGGAAGGGAGATGGTTCCAGTCTGCATGGTTGTCTTAAAGGTTCGTTAAGGTTTCTTAAACAGGGCAACATGCTGGAGAAGCATTAAAAAATGCCACTGGTAGCATAACTATTTATTAATACTAGTATCTATTAATACTCCTTGGCGAGTTCATGAGAGATGCCTGTCCACTGTGTTCCTCAGGACAGAAGGACATGGGAGACAGAGGACAAAAGGCGAGATAACGACTAAGAAACCAGAAGGGTAGTGAGAAAGGATGCATACATAAAGAACATAGGATAAATATGCTCCAGACTAACCACATGTATATAGGGAGTTATTCAGGAAGAGCTCGAAGAACTTTAAAACCACCCCAAAACTTTAATTTGAGACAATTTCATGCGCAGACCAGACCCTAGGCCCTGATATGCCAAAATATTTCAGCACGTGTTTAAATTCTCTTAATCTCTGTGTGACACGTCGTGCCCGAAGCGCTTTGCTGAATCAGGGATGTCCATTGCTGCAATGTTGCAGGTTGTCTCCTGCTCCTCATGCACACGTTGGTCTGTGGGTCTGGTGGCAAAGCACAGATGGTTTTTGGGCACCTGGGAAGCAGTGTGCATATGGGATTTTATATCACGGGATCTGAGTGCTGAACCAGGGGCCTAAATCTAAAAGTTTAGCAATCATTTGCTTTCGTATTGTCTTTGTGCGTCAAAGCTATCAGCATTTGCATCAGCTGAAGACAAACTGATTCATCATTTTCTATGTGTTTTTTTTGGTAAAACTGGACACACCAGTGTGATAAAAAATAAACCAGATCTACGACTTTCCAAAAGCATTTAAGCCCCACGGGGAAGCAAGTGGTGGTTGAGCAAACAATCCTCTTCAGCACTGCAGCCTGCAAAGACAGACTTTACATAGGATATGGATGTATCCATGCATTCAGGTTGGACATGAGGAAGAAATTGTTGTCCCTGCGGGTGATGAGAGCCTGTCCCAGGTTGGCCAGAGAGGTGGTGGATGAACCATCCCTGGAGACATCCCAGGCCAGGCTGGACGGGGCTCTGAGCAACCTGAGCTGGTGAAGATGTCCCTGCTCATGGCAGGGGTGGCACTGGGTGAGCTTGGAAGGTCCATTCCATCACAAACCATTCTGTGATTCTATGATATTTAGAAGTAGAGACAGTGGGACAATATTTTCTGGATTCCTAATTGACCTAATTATTAGACTCAAATAAATATTTGGAAAATCATCTTCTTGTTAATCTTTAGAGAAGTCTTTGAGACAGTATAAATAAATCTTTTAGACATTGGGCTGGAAAATAAGGCTTTGATGCCATCTGTCGCAGCAGGTGTGGTAACCTCAGGAACCTGAAACCCTCCTTCAATCTACCAGCAAGTCCTTGCAGGATTTACCAGGAGCACGTACGGTGATGAGAGATCAGTCTTCAAAGCAACCGTAGGCAGGTGAGACTCCCTTCACCCAGACCACAGCTACATCTGTCCCTGGCCTCACACATAACTCAGAACAAGGCAGGGAGTGAGTCCTACAACCCCTTGCAAAAGCCCTAATGCTGTTGCAGACCTCACCAGACTCACGCTACATAAACCATAACACTGCTGTTGAGAGAGGGAAACCACTTAGGTGCTGAGGAGCTCATCTGTATTTCAACCAACCGCACAGATGCAAAAAAAAAAAGAAAAAATAGAAAAAAAGAATATTCTGTTACTAATGCCCTTGGCCCACCCACGCAGCCTTCGGTAGCACCATTTATCATCCATTTTTATATTGTGTCTCCTCACCCTCTTTTCTTCCATCACCCCCACAAAGAGGAGAAGACCCTCCGTGGATGACTCAGGATAACATTAAACATGTGCAGAACCAGGACCCAAGTGTAAACTCTCCTGGAGCAGGGGGCCATGCTCCTTTACTTAAAAAATATCTCTAAAGTGCTGTGCCAAGCCGTGGCACTTTGCAAATATTTATTAATATGACATAGTTATGTATACTGTGGGGTGTGGTATTACGGTTTTATCAGTGAGTTTCGAGATGTTCTGTGCTATGAATGAGCTATGAAAGCCATCACACCCGCAGAGGGGTTAGGATAGCACTTCACCCAGCATTAGTGTGTGTTCTGCATGTGACAGTCAAAGGAGCCATTTATAAATGTTCTGGAGGGTTTTTTTTTAAATTATTGAGTTGGGACCAGTGGCTGGAAGGTGCCAGGATATGTGACAGCACGCTCTGCAATGGGATGCCATTCCTCTGCTTTAAATGAGTATTCTGGCCATCTTCAGACATGAGCTCCAGCTATAAATATAAACAACTTCGGGCCAGTGACCATTTACTGGCCTGATGCACAACTGGCTCAGCATGACTTGTGAATGTATGTAAAATCAAGCTCCCTCACTCAAAGCAGGGTGGCCACATGGGTCTTAAATCCCCCAAGCCTTGCCCAGGCTTTGGTAAGATGTTTTTTAAATTAATAATAATTTTAGATCTGTGCTCAGGTTGGTGCCCTTGACCCTATTTATTTACTATGGGGAGAGGCTGAGGGAGCTGGGGTTATTTAGTCTGGAGAAGAGGAGGCTTAGAGGTGAGCTCAGCACTCTCTAGAACTACCTGAAGGGCAGTTCTAGCCAGGTGGGGATTGGGCTCTTCTCCCAGGCAGTCAGCAATAGGACAAGGGGCCATGGGCTTCAACTCTGCCAGGGGAAATTTAGGCTGGAGATTAGAAAGGAATTCTTTGCAGAGAGAGTGGTCAGGCATTGGAATGGCTGCCCAGGGAGGTGCTGGACTCACCATCCCTGGAGGTTTTTAAGCTGAGATTGGACGTGGCACTTAGTGCCATGATCTAGTCAATGGACTGGAGTTGGACCAAGGGTTGGACTGGATGATCTCTGAGGTCTTTTCCAAGCCAGTCGATCCTGCGATTCTGTGATAAGCATATGGAAGTTTTCCACTGGTTCTCCGAGTTGCAATTTCAAGCATTGATAGGAACTGGTTTTAATGCTTCTTCACCTACTTTAAAAAAAAAAAAAAAGCCAGATTATTATCTTAGGAGTTTTGAATATTCACCCACATACTTTTTCTTCCGATGAGGGAACAAACAAGGACCATTTGATGCTAAAAACTCCTGCAAAATGCTGAAGAACAGGGATATATTAAAAAGTAAGGACCCAGTAAATCAGATTCCTCCAAATTAAATCAAGAATGGGGCATATACTACAGGAGTGTTTTCTCTAGGCTGTGTCAGCTCCAGTAATGCCTCAGTGGTGAGTGGCAGCTATAAGGCAAATAACAGAAAAGACATTTTTGTCCCAGGAAAGTGCAGCCAGAGGGAAGCAAAAACTCAGTGGTTTCTCCTTGTAGTATCCAAACCCTGGCAGCAGAAGCCAGATCATACAGAGGATGTATGCAAACTCCTTCGTACCTATGGCATGGACAGGTTTAAAAGGGGATGAGGCCACTGTTTGTCCCTCCCCTGCCATCCCTGCAAAGCAGCGAGATTGCAGCAAACTGAGATTTCTCCCCCACCAGACGTCTTACAGAAAGATTACAGCATTTTCCTGGGGAAAATACAAGCCTGGAGCCTCACAGCTCTGCCTAATTCTGCTTCTTCCCTCCCCTCACCCTGCCCTCAAATAACAGAGATTTTTGTGCGCTGACATCCCGCTTACCTGCCTGAAAAGGGGCAGGATTCAGAGCTGTAGCCGCAGCTCATTTTCCCTAAATTTCTGTGGCGTTTGTCTCCCTCACCTTTTCTTTAATACCATCACTCATCACTTATGCTGTAGGATCGCCCAGTCCGTGCCCAGTACAAGGCATAGCAGAGGCCAACTCCTGTCTCACTGGACCAGCCCAGCTTCCATCACCACCAGCCAGAGGAAAAACATCAAACCAGAGCCTCTCAACTCTTGTGCCATTTGGCCGGAGACCATCCAAGCCTGACCTTCCAGCCCAGGGACTGAGCAGAACACGCTTCTCCTCCAGACCAAAGGTCCCACCCCTGCCCCAACACTGCCTTTTAAAGGCCTCCATCCTAATAAAAACCAGCTGTCAGCTCCTCTCTCCAAAGCTGAACAATCCCTTCAGGGTGGGGTAGAACTTTATTTTCCCTACAAAGAGGCCCGGTAACCCTCTCTTTGCCGTGGTGCTGGAGCCCTCCTTGCAGGGGGGATTAGCAATGGGCCCATAATTAATAATAGAGATTTACAAAAGTGGAGAGATGGAGACCAACTGGAAAGGATAAAAATGCCTGAAGAGCCTTCTTGGAATAGGAGGAATAAGGTAAAATGTTCAGGGGATGCATCTGCCATTATGGCCCCAGCTTTGCAAATGTTGGCTGAGAGTAAAAACACCTCATCTGTGAGCAAGATATTTGTTAGACATCCCTGTTTCTGCCCGTTTTTAACCTCGACCCTGATCCCAACACCCAGGGAAGCAGGGACCAGGACAGAGCTGCGCCAGGTTTTGCTCTGACTCAACGGGTCTTGGGACCATCTCATGCGAAGGCAGCATTAGGGCCAGGTTATCCAAAGGGCTTTTGGAGAGGGTTTTAGGCAAGACTGACTTGCAGAAAAGAAGGTGGACCTTTTGCCGTTGGTTTTATTAAAGAACAATCTTCAAGGGCTTGCTACGAAAACCCTTCATCCTTTCCCAGAAACACTCAGGCTTGGTTGTTTTGTTCTTATCTAAAACTGCCAGGAAAACATTGGAGATTAATCCTTTTTGTTGACAGCAGTGATTTTTTTTTTCCTGAGTGGTTTATTTCTGACCCTGATGCAATTTCTTTCTGATTCCACCTTGATGGTTCAGTTAGACTTTCTGTTTACCTAAAAATACCTGATTATGGGCTTTGGTTCCTACTCCATGATAGAGTATGTCCATTGTAAAACTTTGTGAATTAGGCACTGAGCAAAGAATAGCATTTTTGAGGCTGTAGTATAGATTCAGGGCCTGACTTAGCACTGAGTTACTTTAATTTTATTCCAGAGTGTTCCAGGGGTTAATTACAGGATGGCATAAAAACACAGGCAGGCATTTGTTCCTTTTGCCTCCTCAAAGCATTGCTCCGCTATCGCTTGGACACTGTCCTGCTCTTGGAAAACACAGGCTGTTACGTATCGCTTATTCACTTAATTGCATGGAATCTGCAGAACAAATATTCACAAAGCTATTTTAATTGAGGAAATCTGCAGGGTAAATATTCACAAAGCTCTGTTCTCTCCCCAGCAAAATGCAAGGCAGGTTTGAAAGCCATTTTGTCACCTTGCTCAAAGAGTTGAGGGGTTGGCAGGGTGATTACAGGGACTTCATCAAGGTGAGGTAATGCAGAAGAGAAATGGGGTCTTGTTTAAGCCAGGCTTACCTGGGCACACCCCAGCAGCTATAGGACCGTGGTACACCAGCTTGGTAGAACTCTCTTCCATAACCCATGAGGTTCACCAAGCTGCTGCCAGTTCAGCTGCTGGAGGCATGTGGAGGTGTGGAGGTGGTGCCGAGGGTCAGTATTGGCACGTTGTCTCCAAAATGTTTGGGATGGCAGATGTCAGAGAGAAATGGGTGGGGTAACTTAAGTCTTCCCCAATTCCCAACTCATTTGTGAGCAGAATCGCACAGAATCGCAGAATCACACAATGTCAGGGATTGGAAGGGACCTCGAAAGCTCATCCAGTCCAAAACCCCTGCCAGAGCAGGAACACCCAGATGAGGTTACACAGGGAGGCATCCAGGCAGGTCTTGAATGCCTCCAGAGCAGGAGACTCCACAACCTCCCTGGGCAGCCTGGGCCAGGCTCTGGCACCCTCACTGCAAAGAAGTTTCTTCTCAAATTTAAGTGGAACCTTTTGTGTTCCAGTTTTAACCCATTACCCCTTGTCCTATCATTGGTTGTCACCGAGAAGAGCCTGGCTCCATCCTCCTGACACTCACCCTTTAGATATCTGTAAACATTAATGAGGTCACCCCTCAGTCTCCTCTTCTCCAGCTCCAGAGCCCCAGCTCCCTCAGCCTTTCCTCACACGGGAGATGCTCCACTCCCTTCAGCATCTTGGTGGCTGCGCTGGACTCTCTCCAGCAGTTCCCTGTCCTGCTGGAACTGAGGGGCCACAACTGGACACAATATTCCAGGTGTGGTCTCCCCAGGGCAGAGCAGAGGGGAAGGAGAACCTCTCTTGACCTACTAACCACCCCCTTCTAATACACCCCAGGATGCCATTGGCCTTCCTGGGCACAAGGGCACAGTTTCATTGCTTTTGCTTCCTCTCCCATCCTTCTCCTGGGGACAGTGGGCTGTCATGGGGACAAAATCCCCCCTACCACATGCATACGAGTCGCCCTGCACAAAGCAAGTCAGGGCTCCCAAACACCGCTGCTGCAGTATAAATAGTATTCTTTATTTTTAAACATGGATACAAAGGCATGAGGCACCATGAGTTATCCCTATTTGTCAGATTGGCAGTTTCCTAACCCTGCAGAGCCACGAATACCACGTCTGGGTTTGCATGTGCTTTAACAGTCACAGTTCATAGAACTATAGAATAGTTTGGGTTGGAAGGGACCTTCAAAGCTCATCCAGTGCCACCCCTGCCATGAGCAGGGACATCTTCACCAGCTCAGGTTGCTCAGAGCCTGGCCTGGGATGTCTCCAGGGATGGTTCATCCACCACCTTTCTGGCCAACCTGGGCCAGGCTCTCACCACCCTCAGGGACAACAATTTCTTCCTCATGTCTGGCCTGAAGGTTGTGAAGGACCAAGGGGTCTATAAACCCAACACATCTGGATGCCATCCCAAAGGATGCACTTGTGCTCACAGAGGTTGGGGACTTGATGCCATAACCATTTTGGGGAGATTCCCCATCTCTCTCCATGCTGGAGGTCTGACCAAACACTTTCTTTTTGTCTTTCCACTCCTGAATCCAGTGCTCACTCAACTTGGTGGAAAAGCTCTATTAACAGGACACAATCAGATGTGAAAGGCTACAGCCTCAATAAACTATAATAATTCATATTCACTGTGGAGCTGATCCTCCTCCTCACTGCTCCTTTTAGCTTTCCACAGCTGTGATAACAGTAAGACTTTATGCCATGAGAATAACCCAAAACTTGCTGCTTCCATGTGAAAACACAACAGCTTCAATTCCTGACTCATCCTAATACTCTGCGGGACAACTCTATTTTTCTACTTTTCTTACAATTTTCTGCTGTCCCTTTCTTCTGATCTTCTTCTCTTTAGCTCAAAAAGAGCACACAACTGTTCTTCAGTCGTTGGGGTGTTGTTTTCTTGCTTTTGTTGTGGCTTGTGGGGTTTTTGAACTGGAAAAGGTGGAATATAGGGGCAAGGGGAAGGAGCACAGCAGAATATGTTATGGCAGACATTGGAATAACAAGCCAGCAGTTATTCAAGTATGTGCAACAGAAAGCATCTCTGAATAAACAATAATACTAAAATAACAATAATAATAATAACAAAAGCAGCAGAAAGCTCTCTGCATCCAACCAGGCCAAAAAAATAAAGGTTTGGCAAGGCACAATCTGAGAAAGTGTCTGAAGAGCTGGAAGTAGGTTCCGTATCATCCAGAAGAGCCAAAAATGTGTTTGGCCACAAACAGCACGTGATGCATTGCAAAATGCTTCACAAGGAGATATTTAGAGGGTGGGATGGTTGGCATGGAGAGGAAAATGGGGAGAGGCATCGCTGCGGGAGGAATATCTTTAGCCTTCAAACAACAGCCACTAAAATATCCCGAATGCTCTGTGTCCCCAGAGGTGCCAAAGGTTGGAAGTTTTGTGCAGAATGGCTTTCACAGGATAGTGTAATCCCATTTAAAATTATCTCTTTAGCTGCCCCTCTCATAGTGAGAAGGAAAAGCCCAATGATAGGGCCCGGTGCAGGGATGTCAGTAGGCTTCGGATTAATGGGTTTTGGATTGGACCCACGGTGTAAGAGACACTACTCCACTCTAGCCATAAATAAAGTGGCTTCCATTAACGTTTATATTTGCTTTAATTTATTTAACCGAGAAAGTCAGCAGAGGCCCATAGGTCTCAGTATTAAGAATGAGCTGGCCAAGACAGCAGCAGATAAAGCTCGCACCAGTGTAAATCAAAGCTTCCATAAGTCATACTCAAGAAACCATGGGTGAGTAAGGCAATAAAACGTGACCATTGTTTCTTTATTGTATCATTCTCGGCTTTCAGTTTCTGCTGGAGCCAAGCGTCATTTCTGCTCCATCTTTTTAAGAGGTCCTGGAGAAGATGGACCAAACTCATTGCAAACCCAGGATCTAGAGGAGGAATTCAGAGGCTGGGATTTGCAAGCAGCTCACAAATACTTTGCATCCCTTTATGGCCAGATAATAACAAAGACGAGATCCAGAAGCTTTATTACTCTTTTTTTTTCCTGCTTATATGTTGGAAAAGGCTGTGCCTCCACCTTCTTAGACCCACATCGTGAAAAATCACTGCAATCCAGCATTGCTTTACACAATATAATTTGAGTTTACCCACAGCTATCCATCCTGGAAATTGATATATTTAATTTTCCCCTTCTCAGGGGTGCAAAGAACTGGCAGGAACCCCACAGAGGGGCCGGTTCAACATTTCACCTCCCTCAACACGAGGCCACAGAGACACAGTGGATGCCATTTTGCACCGGGGAGGAGATTTAATCCTTTTAAAGTTCATCTTGGCAAGACGCCCTATTCCCATCCAGTTGCAGCACCCACCTCCTCAGACTGTTTTGGGGGTACCAAGTGCTGTTTAGACGCCTTTTTTTCCTTTTATAATACCCGGCAGGACGGTACCAGTTTACAACTGTATAACAGTGATGCTGTTCCTGCTACTACAATCATGGCTCTGTCATGATTTCCATTATAAACCTCAGACAGGATTTTTAAAATTTATTTATTTTTTTTTCTTTTTCTGGGGTCTATAATTTGATCGTAAAAACTCATGCTGGGCTGAAATTCAGCTGCCAGGTCTTGGTTGGATATCAAATCTGATTTAACCCTGAGGATGCTGAACTGCTTTCAGGTAGATGAGGGCTTTGGGGTGCTGAGCATGCCAAGATGTGGGACACAAGTCCTTAAGGGTAGCAAGGAGGGGTGGTCCACTTTAATTTGGGGTATTTTGGGACTGAGGTACAGGGAAAATCCAGCTGGTCAATACCACATCCCATCTGGCCTTGTCTCCTCTGCATCTCTTCAGATTGTAGTTGATATGCCTTATTCCTTTGATTGACATCTTTATTTCCCATCCTTATGGGTGTCTCATGTTTGATCTATTCCTGAGCTCTTCACACTGAATTTTGTAATCCATTTAATGCATAGCTTTACACAAAACCCCACACTTGTGAAGTTTTACCCGACGTATGTCACTCAAAAGCACCTTTGTCCCCCTTGCTCTACATCTTGCTGAATCAGACCTTTGACCAACCCTTGTCTTCCAAGCCCTCCTCCAGAAAGGCTGAATTTTCCCCACTGAAGTTCAGGTGGGTTTCAGGTTTGGAAGCAGCTGCAGCCCACCAGAAATCACTGGCTCTTGGGACCAAACCCATCCGTTCAATGGCTCAGATATACCACCAGCTCGGAGAGCTCTTCAGTCATCTTCTTAAGGAGAAACCAAGGTGAGGACTCAAGAGAGTAAAGCACAGCACCAACACAGCTGCATCATGGATAAGGATATTCTGGGGACAAAAATAGCCAGCAGCAAGATACATTGCATCAGGGAAGGCAGAAAGGGAACTGCTGATGTATCAGCTGCCCACGGATTCCCCATCTCTGTAAATATGGGGAAAAAAAGCGCAATGAAAGGGAGTGACACCATCTTGCAGTTACGGTGGGATGGAGCAAGCACACCTCTGGTTCAGTCTACCTTCTTTAGATACCTTCTCTAGGCTGGAACAAAACAAAACAAAACAAAACAAAACAAAACAAAACAAAACAAAACAAAACAAAACAAAACGAACACCTTTATGCTGTGGTGCCTCCTTCTTTCTCCTTTTTTATCTCTACATAATTCTTTATCCTTAAGCACACGGCTTTTAAATACAGCTAAACCAGTGTGAGGTGGATTCTGGCAGCAGTGGGTGAGCTTTGCTCCCATGGATGCTGCTGCTCTGAGATGGTCTGTAGGTCACCCACTGCACTGATGCAGCTCTGGTCATAAAAACTGGTGCTGTAGATGTGCTGGAGCTCCAAAAAGCAGAGTAGATAGTTCAGTGCTGGGATTCTATTAGGCACCTCTAGGAAAGCTTCCAGCCCCTGATTCATCCCCAATTCAGTCTGGAGAAAATGTTGTTCCTCTCTAGATATGCTTACCTCTTCCCATTGCCTAGGGATGGAGAAGGAGAAAAAGCTTTTTATCAAAGCAATGAAGCACAAAACAGGGCCTGTTGCTATAGGACAAGGGGTGATAGTTTTAAACTAAAGGAGGGAGATTAAGGCTGGACATGAGGAAGAAATTTTTGTCCTGAGGGTGGTGAGAGCCTGGCCCAGGTTGGCCAGAGGGGTGGTGGATGAACCATCCCTGGAGACATCCCAGGCCAGGCTGGACGGGGCTCTGAGCAACCTGAGCTGGTGAAGATGTCCCTGCTCATGGCAGGGGTGGCGCTGGATGAGCTTTGGAGGTCCCTTCCAACCCAAACTATTCTATGATTTTATGATTCTATGAAATCAGGACACCGTGTCCTCATCTGGCAAGTGGGTGTAATAGCACTTTCCTAGCCGGGGGGGGGCACAGCGAGATGCCGTTAAACACTTTCACATTGATCAGATACTTCAGCCATGAGGGCTCTCGTGGGAGCTTAAAAGTGATGGGATGAGGTATCATGGCTGTACAAACCCTTAATCTATCAAAGCAATAATCTATGGAAGAAAGATACTTTACAACACACTTACACAGCAGATGGTAAGTGACTTATGATGTATTCCACCTATCGTCTGCAGGAAAACAGTATTAATAAAATATGCTGACATGACAGATTAATAGTTCAGAACTGCAGTCCAGAAGAGGTTAGGACTAGCCTATTCTTCCTCTGGGGTTTTTAACAAAAAGGAATTAAGTAAATGTTACAGACTGAAGATTACGTGCACGCAATATTAAACCAAGGGTTGGGTCTGGATGGAGCCTGTAAAACCGGCAACATGGGACTCGATGTTTATTGTGTGGTGGTGACACCATTGTAACTTCGCACGGTTTACAAATAAAGCGTGGCTCTTCCTTGCTGCTCGTGCTGCCAACCCGTCCCAGGACCTGAGAAACCAGATGTGCTCCTCTGGCTCCAGCATCACCTCTGGCAGCACTGGGGGCCTGATCCTTCACATCCTTCCCACCTCCACCCCCCCACCAAAAATGAAAAGGGATGGTTTGGTTTGATGTTGGTTTTGGTTGGTTGTTTTGTTGTTTGTTTGGGGTTTTTTTTTAACTTTTTGGAATTTAAACACAAAATCCTTCTAGTTTATCACTGCTGAGCAATTTGGTGGGTTTGTTACTGGTTTATAAATGGAGATGCTGGGGCTGCATTCCCCGTTCTAGGAATGACCTGGAGGTGTTGCAACGCCCATGATTTTGCCCTGTGGAGGGGTTTTGATAGATAAAGATCTGTTGCTGAATTAGTCAGGCTCAAAGGAATCTCAAGGCTGCTTCGAGACGCTGAGAACAGAATCTGCTGTGAGAAAGAGGGGCGTTCCACAATCACCGGGGTCCTGGCGTGGCGTGAATCATCGGACGTATCATCAGTGAGACTCCAGCGCACGGACAGCCCACGATACTAATTTAGCGAATCCATGCTTGGAGCGTGGACGTGTGATTAGAATATAATTACATATATAAGGAGACTTGTTTCTGTAATAAATGGCTTTAGCGTGATTCACATTGAATAGACTTGTTTTGCTGAGTCCTTATTCGTTCCAGCATTGCCCCATGTCCCTATTCCTCCCCTTGACCTTCCCATCCTGATTCCAACTCTACAGGGCAGAGACTGGGAGAAGGTAAAGCGACAGGAGTTGCTAATGCCAGATAATTTTAAGCATTTAGAGTGATTGTCTGAGATCCTTTGGATCTTCCATGTTCAGTGGAGGGAGAGGGGATTCTCCAAAGGGCAATTTGGAGCTGAGGTCAGAGCTGGTTTGGGAGCTGCTTTATTGCATGTGATGATTGGTACCATCCAACCACAACCACAAAACCATACCCACAGAAGTTATGATTTGTCTTGCCCTTCTGCAGCTTCACTGAAGCTGGGTGTCTAATCCAGCTGGCTCTGCTTCCTCCAAAGGTGATGGATGGTGCCATCCCTACCAAAAACTGCCCTGCCAGGGGTTTGAATAAGCCTTTCCCATCTTGGACCAGCATGATCACCAGTGCTGCAGGATGCTTTTGGAACTTTGGATCTCTGGTTTGGCAAAAAAATGGAACAGAAAAGTCCAGAGTGACTTTTGTATCTGTGATCTCTGGATTTAGGGCTCAACCTCACACATCGGTGGGACCAAGTAGAGATGCAGTTCTCACCACAGCTACACCAGCAAAAAACACTTCATCTTACTAGTACTGGTTCTTTTCTTCGTCTAACAGCTCTTTTCTCAAAATAACTGTGTCCATGTTGGAGTGACTGACCTACCGTCAATACAGAAGGGACAAGGTTTAGTGGTGGACTTGGCAGTGTTTGGTTGATGGTTGGACTTGATGATATTAAGGGTCTTTTCCAACCAAGAAGGCAAGGAGGAAAGAAGGGAAAAGAACAAGAGAGAAGAAAAAAAGAAAAGAAGGAAAGAGAGAGAAGGAAGGAAAGAAAGAGAAAGGGAGAAGGAAAGCAAGAATAAAGCTACCTTTGTTCTTTGCTACATTAAATTTAAAACATCAAGCTGGTAGTAATATATTGGCTTCATTACACAAAGACTGTAAAGTCCAGCTAGCTCATAATTCCACCAATAAAGATCATGATTTGCCAATAAAAATTAGGGCAGCCACTGATCCATAGTCTAGATTTCCTGCTTGAGGTGGAATTGAAAAAAAAAAAAAAAAAGATTAACAAATTTAGTGCAAAACAAAGCAAATGTGCAAACTAAGCCAAGCAAAAAAATTCCCTTACTATGGCCATATGAACCCAAACAGCACCAGGTCCTTCGGCAGAACACCCCAAACCACCTACAGCAGTTGTGATGAGGAACCTCGTTTTTTAGGTCCTATGGAAAGTCTTTGCTCACCATTTTATATGCAACTTTTTTAGCAACTCACAAAAAAGAGGCACAGAGAGGCTTGATTGAAAACTGATGACACAACCTAGCTCTGCTTTTAGCATTTTGGCCTGCAGCACAAAAGCATTTCTGAAATCCCTCCAGCATCTAGAACTGTACCTGGAATGTTTTTAGGACTAATATTAAAAATGAATGGTAGGCTACAGGCAGGTCTACTCAGAGGAGTGAACATCAAATGAATTACTTTCCTTTCTATCTGTGAGTGATAGAAAGACAAGAGTCTTGTGTGGTTATATTTTTCCTCCAGGGGAAAAAAAATCTTGATAAAGTACCTTCAACCTCATTTAAAACTATTTTGTTTGCTATTTTCTCAAAGAGCCTTAAAAAATGCTTGCAATCTCCTAAGTGTGGCTAAGGGTCTTGTTCAGTCGGTTCCCAACCCCACCACTGAGCCCTGGTCTTCCAGGAACACCTGCCAAATAAAATGTTTGAAAGAAACATACGTGTGATCTTTATTTAGAAGTCTTGAGGGTATCCAGATCGTAAATTTGTTGTGGAGCATGTGGCAATGCTTGTTTACTTGCGAATGATTATTTTCTTTGTGGGAGTTTTCCAGCAAGTTAAAAAGTCAGAAAGCACTGATAATAATAAATCCATAATGCACCTTAAAGTAAGAACTGAAGGATCCCATCAAAATTCATCCTCGGAGAAAAAGACACAGGAGATAATAATTTGTATTGATGAAGATGCCCAAGGGAAGAGTGATGTCATTATTAGAGTGGTGCAAATAAAACTCTGGGCAGATAAAGATCATCTGGACTTGGGGTTGGAGGTGGAGGTGAGACTCTGCTGAGCATCTGTGAAAAAGCAGGACAAGGTACGCCAGCCCCGAGCAAACAGCTTGTGGTCTTGCTGTGGCCGCAAGGGTGAAGCTGCCTCTGAGAAGCTTTAGGATGAGGTTTTCTTTCAAGTTTCTGGTTTTATTTGAACTTCAAAGCTGAAGCAAAAGATAAAGAACATGAACTTGGTGGGGGAAAAGCTTTTCATGGTCTTCCTCACCATTGCATCTGTCCAAGGGCGTGTGTCTGCATTGATGTTTTGGTTTACAACAAACCCAAATCAGAAGACGTTCCCCAGAGAAGCACCTACCACACATGGACCATGAGTGTGGATGGGAAAGCATCAGACTAGACAGCAATAACTTTCCAGCATCAAGGAGCAGCAAACAAGCCCTGAGGAGAAAAGATGTGGCAACTATACTATTTACTTAGCAAGAACAATATACCTGTCTTCTGCTGGCAGGAGCCATAGACTTCTCTTTCAGGGCATGGGTGAAAGGCAGATCAGAGAATGGTTGGGGTTGGAAGGGACCTCTGGAGATCATCCAGTCCAACCCACCTGCTAATGCAGGGTCACCAGAGCAGATCACACAGGAAGGTGTCCAGGTGGGTTTGAATGTCTCCAGAGGAGACTCCACAGCCTCTCTGGGCAGCCTGTTCCAGGCTCTGGCACCTCACAGGAAAGAAGTTTCTCCTCATATTCAGATGGACTCTCCTGTGTTTCAGTCTGTGCCCATTGCCCCTCATCCTATCACTGGGCACCACTGAACAGAATCTGGTCCATCCTCATGACACTCACCCTTGAGATATTTATAAACATTGATGAGATCCCCTCTCGGCTTCTCTTCTCGAGCTCAACAGCCCCAGCTCTCTCAGTCTCTCTTCATAAGAAAGATGCTCCAGACCCCTCAGCATCTTTGTGTCCCTCCACTGTAGTTTCTCCAGTAATTCTTTGTTCTTCTTAAACTGAGGAGCACAGAAATGAACGCAGGTGCTCCAGATGGAACCTCAACAGGGCAGAGCAGAGGGGGAGGAACAACCTCCCTTGACCTGCTGGTCATACTTTTCCTAATACACCCCAGGTACCATTGGCCTCTTGGCCACAGGGCACATTGTTGATTCATGGTCTACCTGTTGTCCCCCAGGACTCAGGTCCTTCCCTGCAGAGCTGCTTTCCAGCAGGTCAACCCATAACCTGTACTGGTGCCTGGGGTTGTCCCTCACCATATGCAGGACCCTACACTTGCCCTTGTTGAATTTCATTATGTTCTTCAGGTCCCGTGACACCAATATCCACCCCATCATGCATGGCTGGGTGGGATACCCCAACCTCTTGGTAAAGGCATTTTTGCAGCCGTGATGGCCCATGAAAAGCAAAACAACCCCCTTGCAAACCCCTCGACCTCCGAAAAGCGAGCGCTGGCTGTGTTTGCAGGATCCAGCCCCAGCGGCGAAGCGAAACCTTAACGAGAGGCAAGTAATTAACTTCAGATGTACCTGTCAAGCTGTCACGGACAGAGACCCGGAGAGGAGCAGCGTGTTATTTGTTTCTCATAATGTAACAATTATCTTGTTGTACAAGGGGCTCTCTCCCGCGCCCCCTCTCCGCCTCTTGTTTTCCTTCCACATTCGTTCACACATTATTTAACTTTTGACTTGGACACAGCAGGTAAAAGCATTTAACAGCTTGGCTGCTTGTTCAGACAGAGCTGGGAAGGGGAGGCGGGGGGAGCAGACGGCAATTTTTTGCTTTAAATTTTCAACTTTTCAGCACTGCGTTTTTCTAAGGGTTGGGGGGGGGGGAGAATAAAAGAGAAGGAAAGGCAAGGGGGGGGGAAATGGCATTCCACAAAGACGGAGTCACATTTTCCAGCATTATAACATGCTCTCCGCTGTCCCCAGCCTTCACTGTTCCCGCTCCGTGGCGGAGAAAAGGTCAGCGGTAAAAATTTCGCAGGAACTCCATCATTGTCCTCAGGGGACGTGTTCATCAGGAGGAGAGAGCCCAGCGTCTCGCTCTGTCGACAGAAATCCACATCACAAAACGTATTATTCGGAGGGGGAAGGAAGGGGGGACCCACGGCCAGATAAAGACCCCATGACTTCATTTTGTGGGATTATTTCCCCCGACTCGCTGGATACCCACAGAGCTGTATGGCAGCGCGGAGAGGACGGACAGAAGGACGTTTTTCCAAAGGATTATAAAGGCAGGAGAGACAAAACAGGGTGGACGTGATGTAAAGGCCTGGAAAAGCCTCTGCCCTTGGGGGAAATTAACTTTTAGTTTACGTAAAGGAAGGTATTACTCTGTTTTGCTGCCAGGTATGTATCTACCTGAGCTTGCACAGAGCAAATGGAGCAGCCAGGGGGGTAGAAGAGCGTTTGCCCAGTGGTAGTTATTAAACAGAGTGAAATGAGGAGCGAAGCCGGTCATTGGAATAATAACTCAACCTCCTTGGATTCACCCCAAAATGCGACTGGATGTTGGAGTGGTTGGTTTTTTGCTAGGAAGCTCACAGAGATGTGGGGCGAGGGAAGGGGCTTATACTGAGAAACATGAGGCGCATCCTAGAATCATAGAATGGTTTGGGTTGGGACCTTCCAAAGCTCCCCCAGTGCCACCCCTGCCATGAGCAGGGACATCTTCACCAGCTCAGGTTGCTCAGAGCCCCGTCCAGCCTGGCCTGGGATGTCTCCAGGGATGGTTCATCCACCACCTCTCTGGCCAACCTGGGACAGGCTCTCACCACCCACAGGGGCAACAATTTCTTCCTCATGTCTGGCCTGAATCTCCCTCCTTTAGTTTAAAACCATCACCCCTTGTCCTATTGCAACAGGCCCTGCTAAAAAGTCCGTCCCCATCTTTTCTCATCAGTCCCTTTTAAGCACTGAAAAGCCACAATAAGGTTCCTCCACCCCACAGCCGGTTGCTGCTGATGGTGAAAAAGCCTCTTCCCCTCGAGGGAATTTCCTCCGCTCCCAAGAGATAACAGAGGACTGTTTTTAAAAAGGATAATTATTAAAACCACCATGAAAATTGTGTTTCTCTTTTGTCACACATGCACAAACGTGCCACAGGCGGGTTTAGCCTTCAAAAAGCACCCCTGCAAATCAGGAGAGCAGTGAACCCCAGCACTCTGCAAACAGCACGGTTTGTCGCTTATTTTTCTCTCCAAACACAAAACAAAGGCTTGACTGTGCTTTAGAAAAGGACCAAGTGCTGGGAGCTGCACTGGGACCCCACGCCCAGAAGACTTTGAAGTGTATTTGAGTTTTAAAATACCACTTCTGAGCTAAAGGTTTTATTTTTTTGGCGTTAAGTTGCTGTTAGGTTTTGTTTTGTTTTGTTTTGTTTCTTTTTAAAGAGTCGACAGCCTCAATCTCAAAGTCGCTTTTAGCTTCTTTTTCATGTGGCTGAATCCTCCCCATCTTCCCCAAACCAAATCATGCTGCTCGCATCAAACCAGCCATTCCCTGTGGGTCAGGGCTATATGCATCCCCCCAGTTAGGAGACCACATATGAGGCATCAATATTTACATGACACTGTTTACCTGGGCAGTATGGACACAATTTATCTGAAGCGAGAGGGT